>NW_010540035.1:0-33889 GCF_000687285.1 Phaethon lepturus | reverse complement strand
TCAGCAGGAGAAGCACCAAAGAAACAAACAGCCTCCTGCTTTCCACTCCAGCTGAGCACCATGCCAGTGTCGCTCGGAGGGACACCTGCAAGAAAGTCTTCCTCAGCCCTGACAGTCCCAGAAGGCAGCATGCATGTTGCCAAGGGAATTTTTTGGATAGTCTATCCAAAAGGATCTAAAAAGTCTCTGCTGGTTGAGCAAACAAAGACATTTGGACAGCTGAGGACAGACAGACAAAGCACTGGGTAGGTATTTCACAGGAAGGCAATAACTACTGAGAGGCCCTCCAGCCTGCTGAATTGTATGTCTCTGGTCCACAACACTAGTGGAGAGAAGTGCTTCTCCACAAGGCAGCTACAGAATCCTTTCTAACACAGGCAAAACAACTCTCCTTCCCTTCTTCCCCAAATTTCGTCCATGAAAAATACCAAGATTCTGGTTTTGTGAAGTTTTTTTACTGAAGCTTTTAAAACCTGTGCTTTTTAAAAAGCAAGAGAGGAAGTAGATTTCCCTCACCCCCCCTAGGATAACTATCCAGTGCTGGGTTAGTTAATCCAAAGCCCAGAACAGGTCAAGTTGGCATAAGGAAGTTAAAATGAAATACTGTATCGGAAATGGTTTAGTAAATTTCACTATAAGCAGTCCTAAGTTAATTCACTAAGTGTTAACTTAAATACAGGCAGCTGTAAGTTCTACTTATGGTACAGTAGGTTTTTCATCTAAATTATGACCAAAAGTTCATTAAAATGAACAAAATTGTTCTTTTCCACATTTGTGGGGGGTTGATTAGACCTCCAAAGCATGAATATGCATAAATCCCACGGCATTAAGGGTATTCTTGGGTATCAAAAGCAACAGTATGCAAACGTGAGCAAAATATGTTTAAGTAACATTACCTATTTTAACTTTACAGTAAGGTACCCCCAGACTTTATTGTATCAACAATAATAAATCCAGCTGATGACAGTATTTTATTAACTACTTTTGATGCACTGCAGGACCTCTAAAAGCCTAGGTGGCTCTAGGGTCAGTTTATAAACTCCATGAAAACACATGCTGCAAAGTTAATTTTGAAGAAACAGCAGCTATAATTCTGACATTCAGCCTTAAGCCCTTATCTTAAAAGATATTTTCAGTGTCCACTGCACACTTCTATTTCTTGGGTTAAATTAGAATATGAGGGTAAACTAACCAGAAATATAAAATTGAATGAACTGCTGCTTCTTTCAGGCGATCCTTACAGCCTTATCCTCCGAAGTCAACCCATATTCAACTCACTCTTGCTGGGCCTTGAGGTAAAAAAGAGAGAAAGCCTATTTGCCCTCAAACCAATGTATAATTAAGTTTTAAACCCCTGAAAACACACCAGAAGCACTGGTAAGCCAAACAGCTGGAGGAGGGGAAAGGGCCGAAGCCAGAAGAGGGTGCAGAGGACAAGAAGTCAAAGCTGAACATGGACACAAAACACACTCTGCAAAGCAGAGCTGCTGCGGCAG
Source organism: Phaethon lepturus (assembly GCF_000687285.1). Lineage (NCBI taxonomy): Eukaryota > Metazoa > Chordata > Aves > Phaethontiformes > Phaethontidae > Phaethon > Phaethon lepturus. Next base: position 32,393 of record NW_010540035.1, on the reverse strand, counting down.
ATGCAAGAACACGGTGGGAACTCAGGTCACAGCCCTGCAATAGCCTTCTGCTCTGCAGTGACCTCATTTAAAGACACAGAAAGGGAACAGACAGTAAGGACTGGATAGTAGAGACCACTGTAAACATGGAGAGTTACTTGAGTGAGCAAAGGCTTGAGTAAGATCAGGGGCTGATACTAACTTGGAAACCTATAGACTGCATATTACTGTATTATGAAATTACTCTAAATAGTTCTGATTATGCTCAATAGTATAAGTTAAACCAAGAAAAGCAATCTGGAGGAGGGAGAAAACTCTGCCAAAGTATCTTGGTAGCTTATTCAAAATATTTCCTTACAATTCCCTTTAAAATATTTCTGTTAAAAGCCAATCAGGAGAACTAAAAACCTTAGTTCAACTTAAGTCAGTAGCAGTTTATTGCAGGAAAGGGTCTGACTTGTTACGCATTCGGTGCTAGCCAGATGTTGTCCTTGCCCATCAAATCCTGCGTGCCAACAGCGCTTGTGTCTCAGCGGCACCTCAAGGCTCCTACTGAGGTCAGCATCCCTTTGGTACAGGCATGCACAGCCCGTCGCTGCCCCAACCAGCTTACAGCCTAAGACAAGACAGGCAAAGGTGTAGGTATAGAAAAGGAACTGTATGTCAGCAGTTTGCTCAAAAGCCGATATCCATACGTTGGAGGGAGAAACTGAACAGGCACAGGGCTATCTTCTTTCAGTCATCTCTACCGATAAAGCTTCATCTTAGTTGAGTCTGGCTGGCAGTGCAGAAGTTGGAGTGAACACAGTTCTTTTTTTCCATGGCTATCTAGAGACTCTGCAATGATGCAAGTCATCCTACGCTAATCAAAACCCACCTGCTATTCATAGTCCAACACATAGAGCATGCTTCTGCCGAGTTTTAGAAGGGAGAATGGCTGCTGAGAATTGAGCTCATTATTAAAGGAGTAACATACATAAAAAAAATCTCATTGCTATGTACCGGCTTTGATTTTTACCCCTTATTTAACTGTCCAAAACAATTAAGCACATTATTAGTCATTTAGAGTTCCAGTCCAACAGAATACTAAGGAGAACATGAGAAATGATGAGTGGGGTTGCAGCCACCACAGAAATCTTAAGGTGTACTTTATCATTTGCTGGCCCCTATACAGCACTGCCTGGAAATGCTCAGTTTGATAGGTCTTGCCTAAGACAAACTCCTGAAGTTCTGAATACCGTGAGGGGTAGGAAACACTCTAATGTAATTTCAAAATTATTTCCACAAGTCCTTTGAAATACAGAAAATCTTTTGAATGTAGAGAAAGCGTAAGATGAAGGTGATAGGACTAGAGATTTTGTGGTTTTTATGAAGTTGTGACAGAGCCCTAAGCAGAACATTTGTTCTCCTTTATTTCCTGAGTCTTTTGACAGTGACTGCTAGCCAAGTACTCAATCCTGAGACAGCATGGCAAACTAGATAATTTCAGTATTAATTTTGAAATTTAATTCCTCAATCCTACTTTAAAAGGAAGCTAACTAGGACACATGACTTCATTGACTGAAGTGGCACAGGTGACAATAAAATTAATCTGAAAAACAAAGGTGGTGCAGGTCCATACCAGCTCTGTAACATACGTACCTCCTCAAACAAAAATTCGGAATGGATGTCACTGTCCTGTGAAAACTCTCTAGGATTAAGAATCTGCTTTATGTACTGCACAACACTGTGATACAACCAGCTTTTTATGAGGTTAGTGATTCACAAAGCACCCAAAATCAACATATCATGGAAGTTACAAGAATTAAATAGGATGGAAATGTACAAGTAAATGGTTGCATGATACACAAGGGCATTGACTTGCTGCCAGTGAGTCACACAAACATAGAAAATATTAATAACCCAGGCAAAGAAAAAAAGCAGAAAGCAAGGTGAGGAAGGAACAGCTCTCTGAACAAACCCTGTTCATCCGTTCACTGAGGAGTGGCTGGCAGAACTTCAGTCTGAATTGAACACTTAAGAGACAACACAAAAACCCCTTGGGTCTGATATAGTCTTTGGTTTTGGTCCATCTCCCCCAAGAATATCCTTGCAGATATTTCCCCCCCCTTAATGGGTGGTACTTGCTATAACATCTCTTTCTACCTAACTTGAATGACCAGGTACATTAAATCTGTTTTTTACACTAAAGAAATTAAGTCTTTTGAGCCTTTTTTTTTTCTTTTAAGAAGTGTTTCCCCATGAAGAATTTCCATTGTTCTATTATAAAAAACACCAAACCCCAACATTTGCTTTAGGCAAGCCTAAAACAAAGTCTGGTGATTGCAAAACTTAGAAGTACCACCACTGGTTTTTGTTCTTTTGTCTGAGCTGAATTTCAGTGCTGACAGGGGATATAATGCAGTGTTGGTGCAATCACAAGTAATAGGAAGTACTGTGGGACAGGGAAGATTATTCCCAGGGCAGGGAGGGATAGGAGATTGCTGGCTGCATGAGGAATTAAAAAAACAAACAAACAAACAAACAAAAAACACACCACCATCCGTCACCAAACCAGAAAGTGCACAAAACACTTGGACAGCAACTTCCATGGAACAAACCGTCAGCGTTTCTGGATCAAATACTGTTGGGGGTGTGTGGGTGTTTCCTCTGTAAGTTTATCTTGATTTCCTAGGTGAACCACACTTTTTTCCTCTTAAATTAAAATTTTTGGACTTTCATTTTTTTTGCAGGAAAATAATTTGGTTTTTTTCCAAAGTCTCCCTCCATTTTTCAACCATCTCTGTCTCTTTCAAGAAATGCCCAACACCTGTAAAGCCATATACTGCAGCATCCAATTTTCACAGCTGAGAGTAACTTTGGCATAAAGGTTATTTTGCAGCTCAGAGTAAAGAAAATATGCTGTCAAGACAAACTACAGCTGTTTAAATCACTCCTCTGTGAAGCAATGGTTTCCCACAGGGAGAAGTCCCAGAAGCGTATTTTTGCATCTGCAAACGCCTTAGCTGCTCTTCTGCCCAGCACAGCATGGAGAAAACCGAGAAGATGAAGTCATGCTTCCACAGCTTGTGGTTTGGGTGGTTTGTTGTTGTTGTTTTTTGAACAAATACTTCAGAAGAGGAAAGAAGATTTCTTCCAGTCTCAAGCAGCCCCACAAAAATCAGTGTGGCTGTACAAGTGGTATTGAGTATTAAGCAGAGTACATATTCTCTGGCTGTCAATGGATTTCTGATGTTGACCCCCACACGCTACAGCTTATCACAACCATATGGATGTAAGGATAGCTAACAGCAATACTGAGAACTTAGGGATATTCCATCTAGTTTTGCTCCAGGGGACTTAAGTGCCTGGATAGGAGACACCTTCAGGAAATCCCTGTGGCTCTGGGCCAAATGCTATTCAAAAACACACCAAATTGACCTGGAGTTGCTCCTGACAGCAGATAGTGGAGGGTAGCAATTGCTTCTGCACAGCCATAGCCATGGCATGGCTTTATGCCAGGCTGTGCTCTCTTGACTCTGGAGACATAAGATTGTGCCATCATCTCCATCAGAGCAGTTTCAGGATAAAAATCAGACCTAAACATCTACATTTGCAAAAAAAAAAAAGATAAATTAAAAGTAATAAGTTCCATTTTTCTTTTCAGGCTGGGCCAAGATGTACAGAGCTATACCAGGATAATAGGGCCATATAAATGCGTAGGTAGAAAAAAATTCCGTCAGAAATAAGGACTTAAGGGTAAGTTAAAAAAGAAAACAGCTTTAAGTCATTTTCAACAAAGGGGTGCTAGGACCTGTAATAGTGAAAGAGGAGGCTCTGAAGCAGCAGCCTGAAATTCAACAATTTCTGTGTGAGTCCAGCCTGAGCTCTTAGCTCTCGCAGGCTCCCCATGAAGAGAACATGTTCACATGTTCTCTGCCATTTAGGAGACCTCCTTCCCCCAAATGCCAGGAGGCATTGCCTGACAGGACAGATGAAAAAAAAAACAAAGCAAAAAGCAAACAAACCCCCCTCCACCTTCACACACCCCCCAAACTATACCCTTGCAATTTGCAGAAATTACTGTACCCCCCACGCTCACCCTTAGGGAAACAAATAGGATTTCTGGATCGATACTGGATTTGGCCCTGTAGGGATGCAGGGACGCACCACAATCTGCAGTGTCCCAGAGATGTACTCGTCAGGATTTGTTTTAGAAGTCACTGATGCAGACTAGGGGCTCTGCCTGTCTTGGCACATCATCAGTTTGCTTTTAGTGCTGGCTCTCCCAGGCACCACATCTACTTGTGTCACTGTAGTCTCTGCAGAGGGCTGAGAAGCAAGACCAGCAGCGCACCCCCACAGCTTTCTGCTGCAGCCTTGCCCTGGAGGGCTGCAGTCATTAGGGATGAACGAAGACTTGTGGCTCTGCACACCCTGGCTTGACCTCCCCTGAGCTCTGTGCACCACATGCTGTCCAGTGGACCACTAGCCATTAAGGGCTGAGCTGAAAATGCTGAAGCAAGATTTGTTAATGCAGCTCTTCAGGGAAGTGCTGGATTAGCCCGGATTAGCAGCTGACATTGTGGTTTCACATAATGAATTATGTAAAATGGTCCTGGTGGTGTAAAGCAGATGTACTACCACATGACTTCAGCTGCAGGCACAGCTAGGAATAAAACAGAGTGGATTCAGTTAGGGGGAGGATAAAAAAACCCAGATTTCATGTACATCCCAACATGCACTGTATCATATTGCTTATTCCGATGATATTTGAAAACAAAACAATACAGTGATTTCAGCATGGGAAGCAAGACAGAGTTTGTCACTTACAATTAGGAGAAACCATTTCCCTTTGCCTCTGTTCAGTTACATGACTCAGGAAACACCATATGAGCCCCCAGGAACAGCAATCAGCTATAGCCCTATAGCCACTCTTGAAGAGATACTGAAGATATAGTCTAATCATTATCCATTTAAACAAAAATGCTTTCATCTAATAAGATTAGTATACGCATTTTGGTAACATGCTTCCCTTCAGAGTGAGGTTTTCTATCAAGTTAAGTGAACCCAACTGCCAATTACATAACCAGCAAGATTAAATATGGGAAAATTAACCACCGGGAAGAAGGAAAGATAGGACAGCTAATGTTTTCAAAATAAACATAAATGAGATTCATTCAGATTGAAATGTAGTCAACATCCCCTTTAGATATTACACATGGAAATGTTAGTATTTGGAGAATATGAAGCCCACAGTCCAGTGATATCAGACATTGCTTACCATAGACAAACTTCACACGAGCAAATGCTACCTGATGTAAGAATGCAGGAGAAATAATTTGACATTTTATCTAGTTACTGTAGTCAAAGGCAGCTAGATACTCAGTACCATCAGTGAAGGTAAAATCATGTGATTCAAGTATTCAGAGAAAAGCCCTTCCTTCTACTGACAATTTTGCTAGACAGATCAGTCACAGGGAGCTCCCCAGTTGCTGATCACTACCAAGACTTCCATCCCTGAGCAACCTCATAAAGGATCTTGCCAAACCACAGCCACCAGTTCCTCTAAAGCTTATACGTTAGGTCTGACACTGAGTTTAGGTTGAGACATAGAACTGAAAATACATTAATATCACTCATGCATGATATGCTGTCAAAGGCAAGAAGATAGACACCCATCTTCATCTTCTGTGATGCTGCTGCACCATCCAGCAGCAGGAAAATTGAGAACCTGCTGTGTGTTTGCCAGACATAAGTGGCAGGGCTTTAGGGGAATGTACTAAAATGGTTCTAGCCCTTCTGGAGAAAGATTCCACTCTGTGAAAAGGATGCATGCCCTCCACTGGTCACACCAGACTCAAACCTCTTCCTGCTCTTTCAAGCACTTGCATTCAGACACTAGATGAGATATGAAGACAGAGACTCCACTACCAGCCATATGTACATGTCATTCTTCTATTCCTCCACCTTATACAATTTACTACTAACGCTCGTCATTTAGATAATATCAGTTTGTGGATGAAGAACAGCCAAAAAAATCTGAGACTGATGGGAAGAATACAGAAATAAAAAGACGTGACACTTGCTTTTTTCAGTCTGCACTTAATGTTGATAGGAGATACCAGCAGAGAATCCAAGAGAAGCTCTAGAGATTTCATCCCAGCCCAGCTGATGATTTAGCCTTGATCACACATACTTTGCAGTATGTTTACACACATTACCTGGTACACTACTGTGATAGAAGCATAACATGGTAGAAATGAACTAATGGCCAACTAGCATGGGGAACAATGCCAGCATCAACACGGCAGTTGTTAACCAGCCAGGAGGCTGGTTAAACAGCAATCATCCAATAATCCTATATTGCTGTCTCACGTCTGTGGTATTTTTGGCATAGGCAAAGCACTAGGGAAAAAAAGAGATCAAAGGGAAAAGAGAATGCTCAACAGTCTGAGCAAGACAAAGTCTTCATGTCTGTCAAAATAAATTGTGACAATAAACTATTTTTTCCACTCCTTCAAAACCATAGGTTTTGGATTTGTTTTTTTGCCTTTTAAATTGACAGTTTTCATCAGAAAATATTTTATATTTTCAAAGTAACTGTCATCCCCTGTATGGGTATGGAAGAGGAAATGGAGAGTATTATTAATGTTGCTCGGTTCAGAATCTAGATATTCATCTGAAAAAAATAATAGTACTTTGATTGAGAAAAGATTTATGAACAAGCAAATCAAATGGCACGGAAGTTGCCTAGAAATGTATGCTGCAGCATTTTATATTGCAGCATTCTGAGCTGCCTATGAGCTCTGTACATTTGGGTGATTTTCATTGAAATTCAGCACACTACATTGCAGGCAGGGAAGCCTGCCAATGATTTTATTTTTAAGATGCAGCAGCTACATGACCCATTTATGCCTTTGACAACTAGCAACTTCTCCCACAAAAGAAAAAAAATCAACCCCCCCAAAGCAAAGAACAGTGCAGATTTGAGTGCCTCTCCTGTGTTTTGCTTTCTACCCTTGCCACAAAGATGATGGGGAAAAGCAGCAAGGATTGACAGTGGACAGCTACTGACATCTGGCTGTTTTCCTTCTTCATTCTTCTGTTTTTAATCCCCTCATGTCCAGAAGAAAAAGTGAAAGACTGTGACAGAATCTACTTTGTTAACTGCCAAATAAATTAGCATGTGCCTATTATTTGATGAGGCCCTAACAAAAAAACAGAGAAGTTTTCTGACAGTATCAGGATAACAATGACATTCACCATCCCCTCCAAAAGGGCAGGGTCCTCTTCTACTCCTGTACCTCCAGTTATTCCTTTGGTTGCATGTCAGTCAGCTGGTCCTCTCACTGTAGAGATGTCAGAGGTCTCAGGAGCCCATTAATTATATAACACTACAGTGGAGGAACAGGCTGTTCCTTAGGTTTCCTATGGCTCACACTTCTGGGAAAAACTGAACTCGCTGCCCATGGGAAAGAAGGAAGGTGGCTTGTCCAATTCTTCAAGCTGGGATAGACATGGCAAAGCCAGAAAGTGTGAGGGCTGGAGGTAGAAAAGAGAAATTAAAACCTCCGCAGCAGCTACAGCGCTAATAGACATGATCAACTGTGCGATGGGAAAGCATGTCTCACTACACACATCAGTGGGAAAAGCAAATGTGCTCCTTATGCATCTCTGGGATAAAATTCATCATGACTCCCCACTTGAGTCCCCTAACACACACTAATCTAACCCACATTTTTAAAACCAGTATTAATCATGTCAAACCTTTAAAGTCCCTCCAGTGCCCCCCCCCTTTATAATAAGGTAGACCAAAAGATTGTTCTTACAGTTATAATTTTTCACTTGATTGGAAACTGTCAGATTTGTATTTTCAAGCTTCTCTGTACTGTAATCAGTACACATGGATTTATTTTATTTTATTTTTAAACTGAAAACAGGGACTCCAAGTCTGTGTTTAAATATAAACTTCCTGCTGTTACAAATGCAGTAACAGCAGGAAGAAGTCAAGCTCACTAAACTTTTTGCAGGAAGTGCAGGTATGCTTATCATCCACTGCTTCAAGACAGAAATCTCAAGAGTTAAACTTTGTATATCCGCAAAGTTAAATCATTATATCTGATTATTTAACACTGCAGTAGAAGAGTACCCTAGCCTTCCTAGACAAGGAGAGTAGACACTTGCACCATGATTTACAAGGAATTAACCAGATACACAGTAAAACTCCTGCTGCCAAAGGGTAGAACTGCTTGTGGCTGTTTGTTCACACCCCAAACTCCCCAGAGGACATTCAAGATTAGTAAATGGGCATGAAGAGTATTTTATAAGAAAGGAAGGTTACAGATTATCCCAAAACTAGGGATATGGGACAGGTTTCTTGCTGTATGATGCCTGCATTTGCCCTCTGTTGCACATACAATATCCTTACCATAATTCTATTAGCTGCACAAACACATATAAAGGAAGAGGTAGGCCTTACTGATGATCCGAATATGTCAAAAATACCACATTTTTGAGCAGATTAACAAAAGAGTACTTATTTTATTTTCCACTGTACTTCTGTAGACATGATTTAGACTCAACTTGAGTTGAACACTTCATGATGTTCTCTTGACTAGAGCTCCAAGCAAAAAAATTTATATACATACATATACATGCACATATATGAAAGCACATTAAAACACAAAAATTTGGAAGGCCATTGCAGTGAATGGCTTCCCAGGAATGCATGTGGCTGACATTGTGAAAACTGACAGGACAAGATGAAAAAAGGCTAAAGTAAAGCAGTCAACAGAAACAGAGGGAACCCTCCTAACTGAAAAGGATCTGAATTAATTCGTTTGTTACTTTCTGGAGGCCGATTCAGATCTTTACCATCAGCTCCTACCATTTAAGCAATGATGCTTTTTTTTTTTTAACCTCAGAGTACAGCAACTATGATTATTTTCTTTGTTTGATTGCAAAATGGAACTTTCTTAAAGAGTTTCTTTCTTAAAGAATAGTAAAATCTCTCATCCAAACTCACAAATTTCCTGATTGCCTGATACAGACCCTCAGAGGCTCAGTGTTCATCTTCTATCCTAACTCTCAGGGCAGTCTTATGTTTGAGGCCTTCTGGTGGTCCATACTCTTACAGTCGCAGTTGTGAAGAGTCACTTACAGCCTCAGATCTTTCTATGTATAAAATGAAAACTACCTGCATGATATTTCCCCTTCTGTCAGAATTTTCCAGCAACTTTCTACTGCATTTGCCACTACAATGGTTAAGAGGCAGCTGCCTTAGGAGCAACAATATACATGCACAATGGGTGTGTGAGAATCCAGATAGACTGAACATCACTTGAAGCAGTTCCCTAAAAAGATCAAGGGACATAAAGATCAGTACAACAGGGCTTGGACTAACAATAGTCAATCCACTACTGGGATGAAGTGAATCAGATCTTCAGAAAGCTCTGACAAAATTTTCAGGCTTTCTATACTGTGGAATGTCTTTCACAAAATCATAATAATGCAAGGAGGAAAAGGAGGGCACTGACTTTGGATTCAAGATAGGAACTACCAAAGTCCCAACATAAGACAAAACACCTTAGCTGCTTTAAAGAAACTGTAGAATTTAAAAATATGTGTCTAAATTCAGAGTTATTGATAAAAATGAGTATTTTGGAAAATTTTACTTGAAAGCCTTAGTTTAATCTGGATAGAAAGCAGAAGGAATTTAGGAAACTAATTTAGGAGTTGTAAGAAATAAAGACTGAAGAACACTTAAGAGCCATTGCTACAAGTCAATGGGCCAAAAACCCTGGTAATTTATTCTGTCATTGCCCATGAGTTTGTGTTCCTGGGGATGTGCACCAAGGAATTTTGGAGTGTCTGTGCATAGCAGCCAGAACAAAGGATCCCCTTTGTGACAAAAGTGCTTGCTGCTTTTACTTGCTGTTTTGAGATGGAAGGACACAAATAAAGACAGTGACAAATTATTTTGGTAAACTGCCTCCAGCAAAAATCCCATCCTTGCTTCAGCTGGCTAAGCCTAGAAATCTCTTGATCAACTACTGGACCAAGAACACTAAGGAGTCCTGTACATGGCAAAACTAAGACAATTCTGTGTCCTGTGATCTCTGACTATTCCTTCTATTCCTGCACAATTCTGTTCCCCACAAGTTTCTTGCTTGATTTCTAATCAGAATTATACCAAGATTTTCCATTACCTTCAAATATACATATGAAATATCCTTTCTTAAAAAACCAACCTTGTAATTGCTATATAATAACTTAAGGCAGCCACTTAATACTCACCCTTATTGAGTAACCTTTAATTTAATGAGCCAGTTTCAAGTGTTTAAACACTCAAATTATAGAGCACCAGTTCTTCTCCTCAAAAACCTTCCAGTAATCCTATTTTCATCATATCCTGGGGTGATCAAGCAATGCTTCATTGTATTTTAACCTGAAACACACTCTGAAAAAGGAGGAGATCCCAAAGCAATAGGCTCAAAAGGATTCAATCAAGTTCCTGCAGAGAAACTAGTTTAGTTAATGACTACTTTAATCCTACCCATGTTTCCTTTCATGTTAAACATTTATTTGCTCTGTGCTACTAAAACAACAAAAGGGCTTTGGTATTTTGTTTTACTTCTTTCTCTTTTGTGCAAAACTCCCATATTTTCATTACAAGAACTATTCAGTAACAAAAATACATTTTATTCTCAGAACACTTTCTTTCAGCAAGCGGATTATACATTATAGCACTGAATTCTGAACGCTGGTTGAATAGTTTACCTCTATCAGTTCTGCCTTTAAGATTTCCATACTCAATTAGCCAAGCACATGGAATGGGATATCCAGGTAAAATGTAAAGACACCTCTTTTTTTTGTAAAGAAATTCTGCTGATGGAATACACCAATACAGAAGACATCCAAGCACTGGATCAGCTACAGAGATAAGATGCCCTGGGATCACTGGAAAAGAAGTGCATACTGAGAAAACATGCCATACGTATGGAGAGGTTTTTTTCCAGAGGAAACGATCTGTTGTGTGGCCCAGCTAGCTGTAAGAGATCTGATAAAAAGCAGAGACAGCCCGTCAGCAAGCAAAGAGGCTGGGGGTACACAGGAAGCCCACTAACCACTGAAGAGCCAACACCTTCTTCACAGTAAGCTCAGGGTAAATACTAGCCTGTGCAGAGCACAGGGCTCACATCAAGTAATCAAAATGTATCAGAACCAAGAGGACTGCCTAGATGCAAGTTACCAATACAGTGACTAGCATAGCTCTAGGCCAGCCACAGAAGCACAGAAGCACTCCTGCTGTTGAGTCACAGCAACAAGGAGTTATGAGTAGGCGTGAAGCAGAAAACCACAAACCTACTGCAGGATGATGATTGTTCAGAGATGACTCCTGATTTTTGCTATAAAACAGTTTGTGACTAGTGCAAAAATCTGAACACTGCCATTTCTTCTAAAAAGATAATGCTTGGCACCTTTTGGATATCAGGTCCCTTTGGCTATGGCAGGCGACTACAGTCACAGTCACTTTACCTGTGAGATACAGGTCAAGATGACTCAATGTGAGATGTCTTAACAGGGCTTACAGCTCTTGACCAGCTATGTCCTTTGTAATAAATATGCAAATTTAAGTGTTGAATCACAGTAACAAGTACCTGTTGAAGTGACCCCAGACTTTTTCTAGTATGAAAAGATCCATTTTAAAACAGAGCAAATGATGGGTTACACAGAGGGGATTTGCTTGAGCCATGACAACACCATGTAGTGAGATGCTGCATGTTACATGGCACTGCTCCGAGACTATATGGTTATCTTTAACATGACAGAAGCATTGAACACTCATGTAACTCACTCTTTTGAATGTCATGACACTCCTGGCTGTGCAATTCAAACAAGTACCAACAGGCAAGCATTAAAGAAAAAAATTTCTCGATTTCTCCAAGTATACAAACTACATCCCTGGCTTTTTGCTGCTGGAAATCACTCCCACTAATCTCATAGAAAAGAAAGTCATTCCCCACACTATCCACCCCCCCACTAAAATTAGGACAGACCAATAGGTGAATCTAGCAAATAAATTGGAAAACATTTATTTTATTTTTAAATAGAATTATTTATTTATGGAAAAGAGCATTTTCAGATATAGTCCAGGACACATGGGCTTGTATAAGGAAAGTAAATGTTTGTTTTAAAAATAGAAATCCTGAGACAGTCATGGCCAGATATGGAAGGGAAACTGACATGTTTGGTGCAAGCTGCTTTATATACTGTATTTTTAAAAAAATGCTGGACCCATTAGATACTAATTTTCAATATAAAACTTACTTTACAGACCAAAATTGTACCTGGCACCCCAAAGCAATACACTAGCTTGACCTTATTAAAAAAAAGATAGAATTCATACCCCACTCAGTCATTATGGAAAAAGCTATTTGCATTTATCCTGGACACACCAGTAGAGTGGAAAATTCAAACCAACCTGGATCTCTAGCTTTGCTGCTTTTAAAACCACAGAAGAGTGGTGTTTTTTAGATAGGTCTCAGAAGAACAGTACCACCTGGATACACTGTGTATGACTTCATACATTGCTTTTACCCACTGAAAAGGCAAAGACTAAACATTTCATAAAATGCTTTTCAGCAGTCAGGACTTCTTTGACACTAGATTTGTTGAAACATATGGCATAACAGTACCTCCTAAACAGAGATATTTATTAAATTAAATGGTTATAAATATAGACCCAAATAAACACTTTCAATATGAAAAAAACTCCAGCTTTAGTTCCTTTGTTTACCCAGGCTAGCTCTTCCTTAGAGCACTGTATACCACACAGATAGCTAATGGCTGAATCCAGATCGTTACAGAGCACCACTACTGTTAGCTTAAAGCTGACTTTACACTTTCCCCTATTGCTATCTGCTTTGGCTCCCTTTTTCAAGAAAAATTCTTGGCCATCATGTCATTCCCCCAATGGCACTTTTAGTGTGCTGGCTATTCTTCTCTAATTTAACCCATTTCACTTGAAAAAAAAAACAAACAAGCAAAAAACCCACAAAATACCAGGGAAGGCAGGAACCCAAACCATTGTTTATTCCAAAGGGGATAATGAGAAAGCAGAAGGATAGACTGACTGCATGGGCAATGGCCTAAACATATCTGTTTAATGAGCAGACATGGCACAGTGGCCAAGATTAGTAGTCACAACTGGTTGACCCACACCTACTATATAGAGGACTGAAACATCTACAAATTAACTGTTGAAATCCTCAACTTATAGCACAGCATTGTTTTAGTACCAGTCATCACTTATTTGCATTAAAAGGCAGTGCATCAAACTGCTACAGTTCAACAACAAAAGCACAGGGCCTGGCCAGACCACTGGGGGTTTGACCTCTTTGGTCTTGCTATTCCCAAAAACACACAGTGGATCCAGGTTCAACAGCTTGTTCTTTAAAAGATTTGCCATGAGTCTTATATATTTCACTTGCCAGTTTTGTGAACCAACATAAGCACCACTGCAGTGTTTCACTGGTGTATTGCAGGTAGAGGACAAGTACTGCTAAGGCCTGAGCTGCTCTGGCAATAGATGTGTCCAATACCAAAAGAAATGTAAAAAGTACACTTGCAACTCAACTTTATCACCATTCCAAATTTTGCAAGCATTTTGTGCAAATTAAACCAAAGGATTGGGAGTAAGGTATCTGCCTTACCACAGCAGCCTGACTGCAGTCCCACGACAGCATTGCAGCAAGCCAGAGTAATTGATGACTTAGTCTTATCATAGCAGCCAATTTTTTTTTTTATTTTCTTTTTATTTTGCTAAAATGGAGTTGGGTTTGGAAGGATTGGACACCTGCCACTTTCTATGTCCTTCACTTATTGCCCATCTGCAGCTGACAAAAGTGTTAAAGTATACAAATAGCAGAGGGAAGAAAAGCAGCAAAAGCAGAGAAGCAGATCTTTTGATTTGCATAGTTACTCCAGACAAAAATTGAGCAAAAAAGCACAGATTTCTTCTCTTATACTTGTTTCCCTAGTCCAACAATTTGCCAAAAAGCTCCATACTACTAAAAGTAGCCATCTCATCCTTAATAGCAAGCGCATCTCAAAGGTTTCAACCTTTAATGCAACATGAACTTCGATATTAATTTCACACACAGGTATGGGAGAACCAATGGGTATAGAGCTGCAAAATCCCAAACGTCCAGATCAAACAAACACTTTTTAATTTATAAGGATGTGGATTTAAAGCAGAAAATCTCAGAAGACATGAGTTTAAGACTCACAAGACAAAAGATCAAACACCACCTCTTCTCACCCAAGGTGAGACCTACAGCATCTTAAGTTGGGCTTCCTCTTCTAATCTATCTGGAAGCTGCACCCCTCTACATTTGCTCTGTGGGATTATCTAACAAAGTCAGGCTGACTGTGCCCTTTATTTTATATGCAGGCAGTTCTGACTGAAGAACAATATTTGTTTTTTAAATAAAAAACAGGAAATACACATGGGGTTTTTCCTCTCAGAAGACTCAGCCTGGTAGTTAGGGCATTCCCATGGACTGTGGGAGACAGCACAGGAATAATTCTCAGGTGAATGTCTTAGATGTAGTCGGTATTCTACTGATCAAGTGGGTCACTCCTAACTTTCTTTCTCTCCATTTAAAAAAAAAACAAACAACAAATAGAGTTTATTTTACTGTATTTATCATCACAACAGAAAACAAGTCCAAAGTTAAGTCCCCAGTGTACATTAAAAGGTATGTTAAATTCACCCTGTGGTCTCTTACTACTAGCACCTAGATTACAAATAATCCAAGGCTGATTCTGCTGCAGAGGACAGAACTCCATCACAGGTTGTTTGTCCAGCCTGAGCTGTGCTTTGCAGTTATCTTTCTTAATCTGTGTTTTGCATGCTTATAATAATTTAGTGAATTGGTTTACTTGGAGGAATGTGACCATTTAGACATGAGGAACCTAAAGCATCTCGAATACCATTACAGAATGTCTGGAGTACATTCACTATGAAGCCCTCTAGGCAATTTAACCTCTAAGTCTTTTGTATTATGACTCATCTGATTCTGTGAGCTATAGAAGAGATGGCATTCAGTATGGGTGGGCAGAACAGGGACAACTACAGAATTTAAGAATAGGACATGCACATCTTTCAGATTTCTTTCCCTGCTGTCACATGATAAACTGGTTTGGATCTTAAGCTCAGCCCTCCTTCTCTGTCCCCAAAGTGGATAAAAGTGACCTCAATGATCTCATGATTCTTATGACCAAAGCAGAGCCTGAATATCTCTCACTAAAGCATGGCCCAGGGCCTCAGAGATAGTCCATGTAAACACTTTTGTATCTCATCTGGCCATTTCAATGTTTTCACCGTAACTTTTAGTTACTAGTGTTAGTCAGAACTAGCCCAAGCAAGGTTCAGCCCTAGACATACTCCTTCACAGATCTGAAATCTCAATTCAGCGCTTGCTTACTTTGTCCCCTTATTTTCTTTTGAGACAGATTTTGAAATAGTTGCTCTGAATATGGACATAGATAAAGAAACACACATTTAGGCATAACTGAGAAATAGTCCTACCGATGCATGTTAAAACTGGCAATCCAGATGCAGCCTGACCCAGAAAAGTTCTTAACCTGCTGATTGCTAGAAGCTAAAAGAGCAGTCCAGGAGAGTTCTTGCTGTTCTTCCATCAGCATTTAAAGGCCACCGTAGAGAATAAAGATAATTTTCTCTCATTTGAGAGTGTGCTTATTCCTTTGTGTCTATCTTTTGAGGAGAGGCACCATCTTTTTGGTCTGTACCTTGTTTTGTGCCTTCTGTACTCAAAGTGTCAAGGAACAGACCAAATGATCAACATAGTGGAGGGGAAATGACACTTTTCCACGCTCCTAGGACAAAGAGGAGACAGAAGTCTCCTTGACATTCCTAAGATCTGGAGCAAATTTTGAATATTTCCCTTTTTAAAAAAAGTGGAATAAAACCAGATTTACAGTTTTTCTTACCGTACAAGTCATTGTAATCCGTCCATTAACACAAGGAAGCAAAAAAAATGCTTAACACATAAGACAATCAAAATAAAAAGAAACATTTTTCAAAAAGGCCAGAATCTCATCAACTCCATCTCTTGCAAGACAAGCTGAGTGCCCAGCACTACAACATCCTCCTGGTACATTAAGGGCAAAAGAAACCAGTAAGTGTTCGTGCGTGCTCTGGGAATGCAGCAGTTCCTGCACCTACTGTCTAGCTGAAGCTGAGAATCTTTTTGGAAGACACCCACTTTTCACACAAAATCTCCAGGTTCTCCACCAAGGTGTACACATAGCACAGCCTGCCATACTCTGACAATAACCAGAACCACACAGACCTACAACTGTCTTCAGATTCATCACACGAAGAACCTCCTGTTGAGATAATCTCTTCAACCTAATTTATCATCAAACTGTGCCTGAGAATCCTGCCAGGAAGAGGCTGAAGTACAGCATTTCTGCTCCTGGATGTCTCTTTATGGCAAAAAGTTTGTATCTAAGTGACTTGCCCACAACAAAGACAAACCTCACATTCAGCTAGACTTCTTGTGATAGCCAGATCCTTGGGTAGGGCCAATCCTTTTTTCCTGTGATGGCTATAAAGAATACGTCTGCATAGGAATTTAGACCAATTCTTGATGAAACATTACTGAATGCTAGTGACAAGCATATTGGACATAGTTTGCCCATCTTTACCAAATAAAGTTGGAACTTACATATGCAACACTGATTTTTTTGTTTGTTTGTTCAGGCATTCTTTCCTCTAAAGGCACAGTAAAGACCATAGCATACTTGCCACACAAACTATTCTGCTCTTATTACCTGGAAATATCAATCTAATTCTCTATTCAGGAAGCCTTTCTACACAATTGTGATAAAATTGTTTTCTTTCCCCCCCCCCCGTACAGAAATAATCTTTTGGCCTGTGGCTCCAAATCTACTCACTATACTGCATTTCTTGGCTGCTTTTAAAATGGTATTTATTACAGCTATGGAATTGATTTTGTGCCTTAAAATTACTGCTGGGTTTGCCACTCTCCATGCCTAGTCATCATTTAGGCTGGCAAATATTCTCTATTTGGGGCTATAAATATCAATACAGGTAAGTAAGGCAGACTTGCAATTCTAGCGACAGCAAGCCAGTGATGAAGGCAAAACTCACAGTAAGCCTGGCAGCCTTGCCACAATGCCTCACAGCAGAAGAAATAAATGATTTCCAAAGCAGATTTGCACATTTATTTGGAATCCTTTAATACCACCTGCCCGGCACCTTGCAACAACTGCTGTGTATGATCAAAGCATTGTGGCAAATAAACTTTTATTTCCCAATAATACAAGTAGTCCTAAGGCTGGCAGGCATATTCAAGAGAGATTAACTTGTTAAAAATGTAACTATCTGCAACATCTTTCACTATGCAAAGCTTCAGGCAAAATGTCTGTCAGCAAAACACAAACTCACCTCTGCTTTATCTCAGAGGTGGAACTATTCCTAGGCAAAGCTCAATCCTTGTTTTTTTGTTCAGTTCACACAGACAACTCTCTTGAAGACTGGGCATTTCATAGTCAACAGTTATGTCCCCAAAACGTTCAGATACTGCTCACAGGCACTTTAAGGCACTGTCAAGAACCACTCAAGGTATTCCCCCTTCCCACCCCCGCCCCAGGATATTGTGTCTAATGCCCAAAAGTAATTTTCTTACAATTACTTTTTAAAAATGGTAAGTTCAGGTCTTTTTGATCACTTAATGTTGCTGTGCATTTAAAAGGGGAAACAAAAAAGGGAAAAAAACTGAGTTTTCCTTCCCATCCCTCTCAAAATAATCACAAGATTAAAAAAATTATGGCTTAAGGGTGGAAGCAAAAAATCAGTTATTTAAAATACCAAAACCTATTAACAGAATTTAGATTGTGCATTTACTTGAGCAGAGGCTGTATGTGCTTGCAAAGCTTTTAAAACAACAGAACTTTCAATACTACTAAGATCCAAGGCTCAGGAGAAAAATAATTGGGATTGAATTTACAGGTAAACACAAAAAAATTATGCTTTTGTGTAGTGACAAAGATACCTACAATTCCTCAGCTTTTGTCTTCTGTAACAACACAGGTTCATTAAGTTTATTTTTTTAAAGCAGATATACTGTTATTTTAATAAAAACCCCAAACACAAAACACCAGAGTTCTTTTCCTGTAAAGTGCATTTTGATGTTGTAAAACTTCCCCCCCACCCCCCCCGAACAACTCCATCTTCCTTCCCCTAACTTGGGCACTAGATTCAGATGTAGTCCTGGAGGACTTTGTGCCTACAAGTAAGAGTTTTAAGCAACTAAGAATAGCCTACAAAACAGAAAAATCTTGCTTTCTACTCTCATGTCTTCAGAGCCAAGATCAAAGTAGGCTTTAGATTCCTAACAGCTTACAAAACCAAACCAACACACGAAAACCATCCAAACACTGAAAACCACATTGTCAAGATAACACCCGATTACTCAAAACATCTACAATGGAGTTTGCGGACGCTTATAATCGTGAACTTAAGAGCCATAATAACGCAATACCAAGACAATTGTTTAAAACAATTCAACCATGCAACTGTATGTTTTTCCTCAGGTAATAACTAAGTTCACTGTCTTAAACATAAGCCATGCATTAGAGAAAGGTATGTGTTGCTACTCATTGCCCACGTCTCTTCATAAATTGGTTCCACCCCATGCCAACATACACAGACCCAAGTGGAGACAGCCCAGCAACAGAGTGTTTCTCTAGTAGGTAAAACAATAATCCATGGTTAACCTTAAAAATTCTGTAATGTATTGTATCTATTCCTTAACATACACAATATTAATCATAAGCAATAATAATGTCACACAAGTTATTCTTGTACGGGAGCAAATTCTTCTCTGGCCCACGTAGAGAAAGACTGGAGTGACATCTGCTGTTTCGCATGCAGATTTAGGAACAAGATTTTCCATTTAGCAGCCATTTTGATTAAACATATGCAATGGATCTTCTTAACATCCTAAAAACAGGATGCATGTGTGCTCACACTCCTCAGAATGCTGCTATTCTGTTGAACATTGATATAAAGAAGTCCTTGAGGAGATTTTTACATTCACATAGACATCAAGTACATACAGCTCCTCTTATTTGACACTGTAATATTTCAGTACTCAAAGGAGGATTTTACACAGCAATTTTCATTATTAAAACCTAAACTAATTTCTCTGCTGCTTTTCTTTGGAGATGAATACTTTATTTGGAAAGGCCTGTACCATACCAATAAAAAAAATAAAGACTAGATTATTCAACACAGGGTTCAAGTATTCCATTTTCTTAGCATTTTGTATTATATTCTTCTAATTACCAACACATATTAAACAGTTTACATCCAAGGTAAGAGACAGCAGGGACATCTTCCACTGTGTTAGCTACTGCCTGATTAATCATGTTTCAGCTGAGAGCAATTTTCAATCAGAAATGTTCCCAGCTGGGGAACATTAACACATTTCAGTGGCCAGACCAAACACTTCAGTGCCTATGTATAATACTGAAAAAAGCATAACTTATGGACAAATTCACATTTACAAGTACAGCATCGCAACAGGACAGCTCAAGACCTGATTCAACAAAGATACCTGGGCCAAACAGAAAGCATGGAAGTCGGTGCAACGCTGATCACAGAACTACATGACACTTATGCCATACAGGTACAGACAGTTTCAGGAGACGTTTTCCAAGATCATAATTTTAAACACCCAAGAACAACTCAGGTACAAATTAAAACCCTAATTTTCCTGTTCTCATCTCTGTTGTCTGACCCCAACAAAAAAGAAAAACAGGAGGCCAGGGTTAAGGCATGTAAAATCAAGTGAATTATTTGTCCTATCTTTGTTAGTTACAGAGTATTTGCTTGGTTGCTTAAAAATGAAGCAATGGAAAGCAAAGGAAAAAAAAAAAGAGAAAAAAGGCTGGCATAGACAGATGGCCATGCCACATACACCCCTGTTTAGTAGGCACTGTGCTGGTGCAAAGTAAATATAGAAAAACTCACTTTTTGGAATCATCTCATGGATAGCAACACTCATGCAGGGCTGTGAGTTGATCCTCCGGCTACATCACATACACGCTCGTATCCTCAGACCACACTTAAGGAGTCTTTTATGGATGCAGGTAGGTGGTCCTCCCATCTGACCTCCAGCCAGGCAGCTCCACATGAAGCAGCTCTTGGGCCATTCCCCTTCTCAAAGATATTGGGAAGCCATCTCAGCCTCCCCAGAGCGTGCCCATTTCCAGAAGCTCCTCGGTTTTTAAGCACACCTACAAACCCTTGTTTCTCCACAGGTAGGTCCCAGGGGTCTGCCACTTAGGGGAGCATGGCCCCCTGTCACACCTACCCTAGAGAACAGCCATCAGCAACCACATCTTTACAGCATCCCCGTCCAACAGAAGTTGGGTTTTTCTTTGCCCCTGCCTGTTTTTGGAGGTCAGCCCTTTTGGCTGGTTGATCCCCAGGAGTGGCACGTGTCCCTCCTTGAAGTACTCCCCATACAAGCAAAACCTTTTTTTCTTCAGGATCCCCTCTGGGATTAAGCTTTGCTAACATCTAGAGCTCTTCCTTGGCTCTTTCCCCTCTCAAGTTTCTTTAAAATCAGCAAGTTTTCCACATCCTTCAACACTGAGTAAGAGAGGGCTCACAAAATGGCGTCCTGCAAGGCATTTCCGAGGCATTGGCAGGAGGGGCTGCACAGCCTCTGTGGCAAGGGACTGGTTCCAGCCGGTTCCAGCCGCTTCCAACAGCCCCTCAGCATAAATAGACTTAAAAAAAGGTAAAAGAGGACTCAGCAGTGAGGACCGAGGAGGGAAAGTGCAAGAAACACAGGGGGAGAAGCTTTATCTTGACCCAGTGAGAAATTTTTCGTGCTGTTTTCCAGCAAGTGGTTGGGCAGGCACCTGGCAGCCAGCCATGGAGAACCCACAGAGATTCACCTGCAGAAGCACACTCATAATCCAATTAAATGTACCAGAAACCCCAAGACAAAAACCTTGCTAGAGCTTAGGCTCTCCTGCCACATGAACAAGGAACAATAAATGAGGGCGGAATAGTTTTGCTTCTGCCTGTCAAAGTCTTCCAAGAACTGAAACTATCGGAGTCCTGAAAATTACCTGAAAAATCACTCAGTCATCGCCCTTGAGTACACCATCCATCAGCAGGGGATCCTGCACAGCCCCACACACAAGCAATGACTCCGAGTATTTCTGAGTCATGACTATGGACTAGGGAACTCTTTTCCCCCAACCTCCCTTTTTTAACCTGGTACTCACCAGATGTGACAGATCAGACTAACAATTATCATAAGTCTTAAGGGAGCAGATACTAAGGATGGCTTTTCAAGATTAGAGAGAGTTAAAGTAACAGTTTATAAAAAGTTATCAATAAGGAATAGCTGTTGATGTTGTGGAATGCTGCCACACAACTGCTTAGCAGACAACATGTGATTGTGTTACAATAAGCAGCTAGTATTGAACATGTATTTAATGTGTACCTGAAGAGAGCTCATGTTGTCAGGACAGAAAACAAAGACACCAGCCATCAGTTCACAGAAGCCAGACGGTACATGGCGGTGTCCTTCAAGGTACATGAAAGCTTGAATAAAAGGTTGTTAAGATGTTTGTAGTAAGGTATGAAAATAAAATCCTGCAGGAAATATGTCTACAAGATATTTATGTATGTTTAATGTAAATCTAGGTCAAGAATAATGGAAGTCAGCACAGCTAAGGACACAAAGCACCCAGCCCAATCCTGGAATCTATTCTGCAATTAATTTTATTGGTGCCTGGACTAATGACATGGTGGCTGTACCTATATATGCTGTGACTACATTTCTGCTTACAGCATAAAGAATAAATATGTATATACTTTTGAGCTTATTACATGCATGCCTAATTTATACAATGCAATGTATATAGACAAAAAGTAAAGATATTTCTTAACTGAGCATTTAAGATCACAGAGTTATGGGCCAAAAAGTTATTTATTAGTAACGTGCAAATTATTTCTACCTGCTTGTCAGTAGAGACAACTCATATTTACATTACTGGATAAAAGCTACTAAAATTCTCAAAATAAACACTGTAATGTGACTTGCAACTGACTTCAAAAAGCCTACCTGCACAGAATATCATGTTGGAGGCAGCCTCTTTGCAATAAACAGACTGTTTCTGCATCTTCCGGACAGTAGTAAATGCAAATCCAGTTAAAGTTCTTCCTATGACATTGGCTGACTCATATTGTTTTTTTCTGAGACTGAAAAGCGTAGTACTTGCATGACTCAGTTCACATGGTATTGCTCAAAAATGTGACAAATACATTTTGCTACTCAGCACAGCAAAGTAAAGGCACAAGTAAAATTCAAAAGTTCAGGTTTTGGGTCATGTGAATTGTTTTGTACCTGCTTTACTGTGCTTGTGATATTCCACACGGTATTTCTCCTACAAGCTTTGACAACAATAAATGCCATCTTCCCTTACTGGGACAGATCTAACCCTGTAACAGTGGGTTAGCCTAAAAATGTCCAAACTCTTCTGAAAAATCAGTGTTATGCTACTAATACAGTAGGGTTAGGTTTCACTGAACTCACAAATCTGTTTCTACCTTGTCTTTGAGGAGGTATACCAGTTGCATCATATGAAGATCTCATCTGAAACACATGCACAGTGCAGACTTAGAAGACATATACAATACAGTAAGGATTAGTGAGGTGTTTGACAGTGCTCCTGTTGAAGTTCAACCATTCCTGCACAGGGCTATAAGGTCACACTTCTCATGGTGCATAAGCTTAAGATGTAAGGCAATAAATTGGATTAGTTTGCAACAGTAATATACTGCTGCTTAAATTTCAGAGGAAAACAAAATGCATTCAGGTTCAATATACAGGGAGAACGGGAGAGTTTTACCTAGCAGACTAGTTTAAGGAGTCTGCATAAATCCTGGCCAAAGTTCCCTTAAAATATTTTAGCACAGATTTAAGTTTGTATTTATGTTTGTTTTGAATTATTTCTTTCTTCTGAGAAAGATATACTTATGTTTGTTTTGAATTATTTCTTTCTTCTGTGCCTTAAGATATATACCATGTGTTCAGGTAGTTCTTCACATATGGATTAGAACCCTTCATCCACAGATCTCCACACTTTAAGAAGAGTTATCTTTGTTCCCATTTTCTAGGTAGGGAAATAGACAGAAAAAGACTTCAGATATGGCTCGGAGTGACTCTAGAAATTCATAAATCAGTAGCAGAATCAGTGAAAGCAGGTATTCTGCATTCTTTGCCAATACCAAAGTAGCAATATTTAATCGTATGTCTACTTGAAATAGGATGCAGTACTAGAATACTGCAGAACCCTAAATTAATCAGCATTTTCAGGTCTTCTTCACTTTGAAGTTTTAAATAGCAAATGGAATACTGAACTGAGGAGCAACTGCATTAAACTGGCATCTTACTTAAATATGCTGACCTGAGTGATTACAATATCAGCACTTTTTGCTCCTGCTAGGCCTGGAGCACTTACACAGCTGAGTAGGCTGGAGATTAATGTTCTTTCTTGTGCACTACCAGTAGAATTATTAAAATTTAAATTAATAGCCTCTGAGCAATCTGTGGAAGTCAGACATGACTGAGGCCATGATAGGAAAAGATTTGTCTCTTAATACTACTTGTGTAACACTAATTTTTCCTACTGAACAAACTTTAAATCCCAAGGGGAGCAGGAATAAAACCATAGTGGCTTCTTAGAGGACTTACAGCTAGGGATACTTCAGTTTGTCAATTTGAAAACACAGGGGAGAGAACTCACTGTTTTTGCACCTAAGTTTTGTCAGGAAACATGGGAGTTCAAAGTTACTTTGATGATGCTCTTGGATTAAGAGTCAAAACTCTACTTACTTGCATTTTAAACAGTATTCAAAGTTGTATTCCTCCTATGTTACTCCCTAATGGCAGGGTAACACTAACCACTAAAGGTTCAAGGTTGTACTGCAGCACAACTGAGAACTGAATCTGATCTGCTCATAAACAGCAGTGCCAGCTGCCTATTTATCTTTATCAGTCACATTGAGAGACAGAAATTCATTGTTACTGAAACTATGTAACAATCTTTAGTTCAGGTATAAGGGAATTTCTACCTACTCACCAAAACTTAAATGTAATTTTTTCAGAAATTTCTAGTGTGTGATTTTCCTAAAGCTGGAGAAGGAAGAACAGACTCAGAGCTAACAACAGTTTTATAGGAGCTGTGAACCAACCTTCAGATACCAAGACAAAAGAACATTAGCAACTACATCTACTTAAATATTGTTTTAATTTTCACATCACAGCTGTAGTCACTAAACTCAACATTTTTGCACTGCACAAGCTGCTATTATAGGAAGTAAAATACTCTAAGTCAACAGTGAGTTAGAGACTCATAATCAGATGAAGTATTACCAAGATTCTTCTGTGCCTTAAGATATACACCATCATTTGGCTTCATTATTACTGATATTTTCATATGGTTCATGGTATATGGGAGGATCAAGATATGAAAGCAGCCTTTTTAGTAACCAACTTTGAACAGCCTTCATCTCAACCCTTGCAACGTCCTTCCACAAATTCTCAAAGGATGTCTTATAGCACTGAAGCAATCATTTCAGGTCATAAAAAGATAAAGAACTTTAAACAACTTTTCATTTTTTCCAGTGAGAAAATAATTATTTATGCTCTTAAAATGAAGAGGACTTTGTACAAAAGGTCTGGAAGATCTGGTTTTAATTACATATTTCAAAACTGAGTTATACAAGACAATTCTACTGCTTATACTCAGTAAATACATTAAAAACTTAAGAGACCAGGAAGCAAGTAAGCAGACTAGTCTATTAGTAACTCGGATGTTTTCTGGAAAAGTATGTCATGAACAATTTGTCCCTTGTGAGTAAAACAGAGGGAGAAGAAAAGGGGCAAAGAAAATTAGTTTAAGCAAGAAACTCTAACACCCCTTTTGATCTTGCATGCAAGATGAGAAAAGTTTCAATCATTCAGTCTACAGCCTTATTTAAAGATCAAAACAAGCCTGAGCAGCTTAAGGCCTTCATTAACAGAAAAGCAGCTATGCACAATCAGAGTTAACTGAATGCTAAGTGGGACATTCATTTTTGCAACTTTGCTTAAATGATACAATCATTATTTATACTGTCCTGTATTCCACAGACGACAATCAAGATCCACTTTACAAAAGTTTTTTCCACACAGTCTCCCATTTCTTTTCAAGTATTCTGTAACCTACCTGCTACCTTAAGATCTCCACACTGATTTTTAGTAACTTCCTAAATAAATTACATATATGAATGAAAATCCTCCAGCCATTTAGAAACAGAAACTGCATATAGTACACAGTGACAAGATCTTCAGAACAAAATTTGCAAACAAGCGGCTCAAGATATTTGCGAAGGAAAGTGTTCCTTTTTACCTACAAAATTAAAAATACCAGTGATAAAGTTCCGCTGCAATACAAGAGTCTGTTCGAATGTGTAAAGCTTTTGCTGAGACTACATAAATTTTAATCCATAACACATGCTTTCTCAGCAAGGGAATCCATTTTTCCCATTCCTTTGAAGATGACAAGCAAAGTTTTGGACATTTGTTAGCTCTAAAGCAAAGGAAATATCAAAGTGTCATTCACTCTTTTGAATACTCTAATTTGACTACAACCAAGTCATATGTTACTATGATTCATTGTATATTTGGCTAATCATTTAACAGTTCCTAACAAAATGTTAAACATTTAAGAATGCTTGAGGGCACAGGAGCTTAACAATCAGAAGAGTACTTAACAGCCAACTGTTTGATTTAAAATTTCTGTCTGTTGTCCATATTCTAACCATTTAAAGTATCTTAACACCGCATATATTTCTCTGCTTTCAATTAAGAATCTTGCTGTGCAACACAATTCACATAAGATCAGAGCTAATTTTGATCTTCAATTACATATGAGAGATCCAAAATCAGATTGGCTGTCTCCAGAGCTACTTGTAGGCCACTACACTTTGCAGCAAAACAGTCCAATGTCAGAAAGTCAGCAACCTTTACTGAGGGCTCTTTAGGGCAGCCCTGTGTAATAGGGGAGCCAAATTGGCCTTGCAAAAGCCTCCAGTTGAGATTCTCAGTGTTATTATTAATCCCACAGCCACATTTTGAAACTAAATCTGACCAATTAGAGACAGAGGGAAAACCTGGTGGAACAAACCAACAGTGTCCATAAACCATGTCTGTAAGAATTTCTCCATCATCATGATTCAGAGAGCAAGCTACAGACTCCAGGGAACAGCAAAAACCATCAGCAACCAACTGGTATTGTGTCTGAGAACAATCTATATCTTTAAAACTGCTGGTGGACAGACTACAAGTCTAAAAAAAGACAAAAACCAAGAAAACAAAATTAGAACACTGTTTTACAGAAGTAATTTTCAATCAAACATATATCATACTGTTGCCTTTTTTAAGCACGTAGTTCAGTCCTAACAAAAAGTTGTTCACATGATTATTCCACAATAGGAAAGATCTCTAGAGATGTTAAAGCAGAGTTCTGCATGATTATCTTTCAATATAAAAACTCTACACATTTTAACACTTAAAAACCAAGCACTTACTATAATAGATACCTAAAGAATGACTAACAAGTACAAATACAGTATTAACAAGTCTGAAAGATGTAATTAGCACTCGGTGCTTCAAATAGATCCCTTTGTTTTATATTAGTAGTTAGACAGCAAAAATGCTACATTAATCTAGAAAAGACAACTGTTTTAACTGTAGCAGTGATTCTACATAAATTCTTGTTTCGTAAGTATATTAAGCAGCTTTAAAAAACCCCTTGTCTTGCATACCTTGTGTCTTATATACGAAGCCAGGTGAGTTTCTGTACAGCCACCTCCTAATAACGCCAAAGGTTCCTTGATCGTTAACTGTAACACATGTTCTGCAGTTTCACAGGCACACTGAAAACCATATGAATTTGTCATTAGACATACCATGGTTAATAGGGTTTGTCCCCATTGAAAAAACTACTGGAATTTTCAGTAGTTTCTTTTACAGACTTCATGCACTTGAATTACATGTGGATATAAAGCTGCTGAGTGATTTCTAAAACCATGTTCACTTAATGAGAGATTGTCTTTATTTGTCCACACTTGGTATGGAAACGTAGGAAAAAAACACTGTATTTTATTCCTTCTTTCTGCAAAACAAGGTTATATATAAAAAGTCAATCAGTATCAATGACATTTCTAGAGCAACTATTCAATGCAAAACTATACTTCACTACCATTTCAGGTATTGCTGCTGGTCTTTTGCTGGGCAATTTTTTCTTTATGCTCTCATACACCAAGTAATGAGAATGAAAATGTTTAGCCAGCACTAGCCTCAATAACAGGTGAAAAATGTTTCCGTCTCTAAGCAGCTTCCCATATTAAAATAGAGGCATTAAATGAACATGGGAACTTCAAGGATTTTGAAGTCTGGAAACAAGGCATTTCTGAATTGCTTTCTTGAAGTTGTATACCTATACCTGAACTCTGAGCTCCATTTAAGTACTGGAAGATCACTTTTCTAAACTCACTGTATCTATTTCTCATTTTTTTCCATTGAAAACATGACTTTTCAAGGAAGATTTCGAGAAAATTTGCCTACCTTCAGTTCATCCCATGCTGTTTCATTTCTGTTACAGAGTATCAAGCTGCAGACAACTGTGTTGTCAGGAATTAGATGCACAAAATGTTTTGAAGCAAAACTCTCAATACACACATCTTTCAAACTGCCGTAAGAACTAGCAGACAACAAACGTATGGAAGCTATAGGCTTTGAACCTGTCCAATTAAGAAAAGCAGAGCACACTTATGTATTAGTAACCAGAACAGCTATGTGTTGCATTTCATAAAGCACGAACATTTTTCCTCTTGGCTTTTTACATTATATATATCCTCCAATACCTAACATTTCACTCTATACAGGAAATCACAAACAGAAACCAACATGTTTTCAACGTGCAAGACAGTGACAGCTGAAGATACAATAAGTAATTGCTTTATTTGCATTCAGAATTTGAAAATAATCTACATTTGATAACAATTACTGTAACTGGATATCCCTCATGCAGCAATCAGTAATCACATGTGCATTATGTCATCATTAGAGCCTGCAAAAGACCAATCCCACCTTAAAAAAAAAAGTTTTTCAGACCAGGAAAGAACAACTCTTGCTCAGCTGCTAAGATAGGATACAGCCAGAAATAAGAGACTCTCTATTCTGCAACACCACCCACCTAGATAGGTTTTCATTATGAGATGAACATTAAGGACAATTGTATAGTACAGAAAGCTTGCTTGTTACCTGTCATCCGACTCAGAGGTTCCACCAGAGATAGCCCAGCTCTGTCCACAGCGATGACATTGTTCTCTTTCAGATATTGTTTCAAAGATGGATGGATAACTTTCTGACACACTACAAGGCCAACCCCATCATTAACCAGCTGCTTTCCTACATTAAGCAACTGATTCAGCTCTGACATTTCTAGAGAAATTCCATGATGGACTGTTATAGTTCCTTCTTCAGGGCTGAAAGTGTCTCCTGACATGGACACACAGAAAAGTGCTATCTTGATCATGTTTGAACAAGTCCTTTTGACAGTAAGTGGTTTTG
Organism: Phaethon lepturus; assembly: GCF_000687285.1. NCBI lineage: Eukaryota > Metazoa > Chordata > Aves > Phaethontiformes > Phaethontidae > Phaethon > Phaethon lepturus. Next base: position 3,666 of record NW_010540035.1, on the reverse strand, counting down.
CCAATTGAATTTCTGGTGTTTCTATCAGTAGTCCAGGAAGAACTGTAGAATCCACAACTCTTCTACCTTTCACAGGTACTATTACACACTTTCCTAAAACAGCATTAGTCTCAACATGACATGGAACAGCAAATATAAAAGCCTTTAAAATCAGCATGGCAAGATGATCAACTTCTGTTTTATTAAGCATGCAAGCAGGTTTGCTTCTTAATACACTACGTACCAAACAAAGAAGAGTCTCCACACTGCTAAAATCCACAGATACTCGGCAACCACATGCCTCAGATTTGAGGTAGTCCATACATAAACTCAGAAGATGTTTGCTTATTTTAATGACAGTGCAAGATGCAATATTTAGGCTTTTGAAGTTTTCAATCAAGCTACAGCAAAGAATGGCAGTAAATAAGCCACAGTCACTGAAGCGAGATACATGGTTCTGTACAGAGGCCATCAAAACACTTAACACAGGATGACTGACAGAAAGACGACTGAGTATGGCTGAAGATTGTGAAGTTGTACAAACGTAGCCTCCCACACCATTGTGGAGCTGTTTGAGTCTACCAGCAGGACCATAGCAAGATTTTAATACTCTGCTCAGCAGGGAGAGTGACTGAATAACTGTATCTTTAGTTAAAGGTTCACTACTAAATAACGGAGGTTTTTTAGCTTCAAGACGAGACATTTTCAATGTAAGATTTTAATTCTGGTCAAGAAAACAGATTTCATTTTTACTTGGATCTATAATTCATAGCACTTTTTCAATTTAAAGTAGTACATTTTAATTATTTAGAGCCAAGGATTATTACTTTAAATGTGAAACAGTACATACATTGCAATAACAACATTTCTATGCCTGCTCGTCACCTACCTCTTAAAATGAGGATTAAAGCCTATTGTGACATTGGTACATAGTGACAGCAGTAAGCTATTTCATTCACAACGATCCTCCTTTTTAGCTTCTGAATGTGATCGAACAGATTTTTTTGCAACAAAGTTTACAAGCATGCTTCCAAAATGGACACCTATAAGTGACAGTCCTGCCACGAGCAGAAAGTTCTTTCTACTCCAGCTACCTTTCCTCATCTCTTCTTCTGGCAACACTCACAGATGAAAAGCTTCAAAGCTAATCATACCTACAATAAAAAACATAGGTATTAGGATAATCTTATGACAATATTGCATAGCTTGAAATGCTATTTTATTTTTCACAAAACATTCACATAAGGACAAATACCAAACTATAATGCTTTTTAATTGAGAAAGTCTATTAATATTACATGTGACGCAAGCATATAGTACACAAATGATACGTTTGTTAATACCTTCAATTCTGGCCACCCATTTATATACCGTTTTACCTGTAGGTCTGTAAGTAACAGGCCACTATAAACTGCACTGAATTGCATGAAAGTGGCAAAACTGCAATGATGTCAACCTGTTTTTACTCAAGAACAAAAGAACTGAACTACTCAGCACTGCTTCCCAAGCAATCACTTCAGAAACAAAAGCTTTTAATGTTCAAACAACTTCAAAAAAATCTCTGCCTCTGAAAGAAAGGTTTATTACTTCAAGATATCTAACATACAATTTTTTTCAGTTCTTGAACACTTCAAAACTTAGAAATGTAAATAAATATCTATCTAATCTCTACAGTATTAAGACTTCTCCCATACTTAATTTTCTTTTCTATTGTAATTACCATCCCTACTAACAACACAGAATATGTTACTACGTAACATCACAATTATTTCTGGGCTGTTTCAAACCTGAAAGGACACTGTTGCAGACCCAGTCAGTCACAAGAGTTTGATAGTTGCCTTGAAGTTATTGGAGTCTCTTTTTAAATATCTTTAAGACCTATAATATCATCCCTTAATTGACCCTCTCACATGGGATTTAGCAGTAGTTTGATATGTATGATGCATTTTTTTGGGCCCCTGTAACTACCAGATTAACTCAGTTGCAATAAATTTAAGTTGCAATAGAATAAAACTCTGGAAGACTAAGGTTAGAGCAGCAAGACTGCATCTGTTTGAAAATCCTCAACTAATCAATTCATCTCCTGCCTCAACAATACAGATACAACTTATTAGGCAACTTACCCACAATACACAGCACTAATGCTATTTTTCCTTATTTTTGTGATCACTTTGCATCACGTATGCCACAATCCCAGGTTCTGGAACAGTATCATCTGTCTTCATTTGGAAAAGAGGACTGGACTTGATGTAAAACCACCCCCAGTGCACCAGCCCAAGGCTAGTTCCCATAACAATCAGAACTTTGTAGTCCTTCCAGATGGTTTTAAGACCCATTGCAAACTGGCATCTACCTAGGTAAAAATAATTTATTATTTAAAATGTATTCTAGAAATCCTTTTTTTACTCTATAATAATAGCACAGAACAGATGAACCTGAATGTTAATATATTTAATTACAGTGCAGCAGATGATTAAAACAAAATGACACAAGAGTCTTACTTTGTGAACTTCAAAAAAGCTATAAAAATAACCTCAATTCAGGCATCTTGAAATGTTAATTGCTGCATTTGCTTCAAGCTTTGGCATGCTAAAGCTTAAAGCTTTTTTTACTTTATGTTTATCTAATTACAAATGTTACTGCTTCAGATGGTAAACATCTGAAGTCTAAGACAGGTATTTTCAAAATACACCATTTCCCCCCCCATAGTTAATAAAATTCAGTGACTAACCAAGCTCCTAGCAAGCTGCAATGCTTCTGACATCACTTTATGTTGCCCAGAGTAGCAGCCATGCCTGACTACCTTAGTCCTTGATCTTTATATGCTACAACAGTTATCAGTACAAACACAATAAACTCATCCTTATCTAAAAAGACTGCATAAAACTCTACTTCACATGGGATTTCATCAAGAAGCACCTACTACAGGAAAAAAGGTATGTATACTCAGGTTTTGTATCAAAATAATTTCTTGTTTTAAACAGTTACAAAAGTACAACTCAGAGAGTACATGTTCCTACACCTGCCCAGATTCATCCACCTGACAGGAATATCGTGTCCTACTAAACACTCGTCCATCATGCCGTGGAGATTTCCCAGCTTCACACCGCTCGGCACACAAGGCAAAACAGCCTCGAAAGTCATTACAAGAGCCGGCCGGTACGCGTGAATAAGCCGCAGGCCGGCGGTAAACTGCTGAGGGGACGCTGAAAGTGGCTGCGGCCCAGCCCAAGCAGCCTACCCTCTGACAGGCGGGCCGGCGGTAGGGACACCTCCGCCCTCAGTCACGCCGCGACACGTCTCCAACCGACCTCTACCCCGCGTCCCAGCGACCTTGCAGCGCGGGACGCCTGAAAGGGCAGCTGCTCCCCTCAGGGACGGCTGAGGAGGACCGGCGCGACGGGAGGAACCGGAGTGAGGGTAGGAGGAAGACGGCGCCACCTGAAGCTTCTCTCCCCTTTACCTCACGCAGCAAGAAGCTGCCGGTAGGGAAGGCGCCGCTCGGCCGCCCCCAGGAGCCCTCCGGGCGCTCACCTCGGCTATCGCCCCAGGGAGGCGAGGGAAGAACTTAGCTGCCCCACCGCCAGCGCCTCAGCGAGACGGGCACCTAGGGCGTAGGCCCTCCCCTAAGTGCTTAAACTCCCAACGGCAGGAAGCGGCCTCGCGCAGGCCGGAAGTGCGACTCCC
>NW_010540034.1:9265-41151 GCF_000687285.1 Phaethon lepturus | reverse complement strand
TCTGCTGCGCCTCGGCAGGCACGCGTAGAAGACCCTCGAATTTCCAGGGTTCAGACAAATTTCCTAGAACCCGTGTCTGACTTTTTAAAAATCTTTTTTAAAGAATTCATCTTTCAGTCAGACACCAGTAGAAGACGCATGTCGCTTTGAAGAGCTGCTCATTCCAGATATGGCTCAGTTGTCAAAAACTTAGCAGCTATTCAACCCTCCTGAAAATCCAGGCCCTTCTTTGGCGGAAATTTAAAGCCATCTTTCATAAAAGCATCTCCTTTACAATGTGCATGAGCACATTTAAACAAAAAAACTCCCATACTAGCTCTTAGTCGTCAGGAGTGTACGGTACCTGGAAATACTCAGGGTTCATTTGAAAGGTACGAATGTCCTTGAATAATACACTAAAGTCGTATTAGAATTGGCACTTTCCGAGTGTCATGAACGGGTCCATATTTTGAGGAGAACAAGGTAGACTGACAAGGTCCACCAGACCACATCCTGCATTTCAAATATAATGAAGAAAGAACAAAGTAGAAAAGTCATTTGTCATTTCTTCTCGTGTGGAGGGCACGTGGTCTGGGACTCAGCATTAGGTAGGAATCCCACAGCATACAGATTACACAGCTCGGCTTCTCTTTCACAGTACTCTTTCACAAATGTCTGTGTGTTAAACAGAGTAATTAGTGAATTGGGAGCCCCAGCACACAGGCGTTTATCCTGCCGTGGGACAAGCGCCTCTATTAGTGTATCCTATCTACTAAAACCAATAGCATCTAGTGCTGGTGCCACCAGCTCTAGTCAGACACCTTTCTCTTGAGGACCCTTTTCCATTCCTTTCTTCTTCTCCAATGAAGTCATTACTTCTTGGGTACTAATTATATATCAGTGAGATCTAAATTATCTTATTTTTCTGTAAATGATGTAGGAAACTGGACTCTGCACCCCACAATCCCATGGGCTAATTTCTAGACAATATTGCACATTTTCTATGCAGCTTTTTTTTCCAGGTGCTTCAGTACCGAAGTGTTGCAACACTGTAAATTATAGTTTGCAAATGAACAATGGGGATTTGCACAGTGATTTATGAAACAAAGACCGTCTCTCATCCTGCGGAGAGAAGACAGACGGAACGGAGCGTGAAGGCTGAAGGCCATGTGAGGATGTGGTGACTCGAGAGGCTAAATCGCATGCTGAAGTTACCAATTTTGTGTACTAAATCACACGTACGTTAAATATCACTGAAGTAAGGGGGTGTGAAACCCGCCCAATAAATAGAGTTCCGAGCAAAATATGTCTCTTGTTCATGTTCTTCAAATGTATTTTATAAATAAAAGAGAATATGTCAACAATTTATGCCCCTGTATAGAGCCAGCAACTTTAAACAAAATCAAGACCGTGGCTGGTGCCAGTCTTTTAAACAAAGACACATGGAAGGAAAGGCAATGACTCTTGTCTATGAAGATTTATGTGACAAGAGAACCAAAGAGAGAAGGCAGAAGGAAGCACCACATACAGCTTGGAAGAACTGGCAGGCTGAGGAAAACTTAATGAGCAATTTGGGGTCAATTAATGACTGGAAACAGCCAGGAGTGATAAGCAAAAGAACCTTCCAGTGGTTATCATGAACGCTGCATTTTTTTTGTGGGGGGGAAAAAAAAAAGACCACATCAACATAATCTGCATTCATCTGTTTTTCTTGCTAAATGACATAATCTGCAGCATTCTGAATCTCGATTAATCTTCTAGGTCAGGCAAAGACCAGTGTCTGCGCAGCATACCTCCACTTTCATACACGATCTCTGTGCCAGACCAAAATAGATATTTATGGCATGAATTATGTATAAATATACACACATACATATGCATACATACATGTATACAGGACTATGATTTATTCATTATTCTTAGACGTTGCGGATGAAACAAGTGGAAACCAATACTGGAGGATACGCATTTACACTGACAGAGGAAAAACTGATGCACATTATTTATGAAGCCTGTTCTGTCAAAGTGTGTTGGTTTTGATGATCCTATTCGAGTGAATGCCACCCTTATCTGTCAAGTAAGGCACACACCAAACTACTCCTCCTCTGAGAGAGAAAAAAAGTGCTCCCCAAAAATGCACACCTTCTCATTAGAAATACGTATCCAGGTACGGTCAGATAAAAACGTAAGCCTTGATACTTGTATGTTTTTAATTGGCACCATACGAAAAATGTACCCAGCGTGTGTGTGCGCAGCCACATAGCCACAGAAAAGGATTTGCAGTTTTTAAATCAAGGTTTATATTTTCATTTCTCTTGGCGCTGAAGAAGGCAGAGAAATAACTGTCAGAAAACTGGAAAGGAGAAAAGGCAAAAGTAAAGATATTCTTCTTATTTGTCAAAAAATAAGAAGTTCAGATGCATCTTGTCACTGAAACAGTTTTGTTCCTAATGCTTCATTTTTCCTCCTTGTAGTTGAAGACTATTATAGAAACTAATAGAGGTGGGCAGCAATCTGATTTTCTGTTATGTGTGTCACTCTGAGATTTTGACAGGCTTTAGGTTTTTATAATGAAACAAAACAAAACCAGAAAAGAAGTTTATTGCGAAAGAGAATCTGATTTGTGGGTAGTTGAAATGTGTCATTCAGGTTCCAGAGATTTACATTTTATAACAAGCTAATCCATTTTCAGTTTTTCACAAAGAGAATGATCAGAGCTTGTGTTTCTGTGAAACGTGTTATTTTGATTAATGAGAAAAAAATGGGAAAACATTTCACTGAAATATTTTTGCTGTCTAGAATTTAAATTTTATGTTATGCAGGGACTCTGGCTCAGAGCACTGATATATAGCACTACAAAAATGAAGGAAGCTCCATGACAGCATTAAGTTAATTCTGGATTTACTCCAAAGCAGCTAAGAGCAATATTTACTTCTATATTTTTAATAAGAAAAAATGTGCCCAAGATACAAAATATTCTCAGAATCACTAATGAGAAGGAAAAACAAATAGAAAAGAGGACTGAAAAATATTGCAGAAAGGAAAGGACACCTATACATGAGCCAACATTTTACATGTTGCACGGAGTTTAATGAAGCAAGCATTAGAGATTTTAAGAGGTGACAGCAAACATCCATTTTCTTTATTTGTACTACTACAGTTTCTAAGGAATCTAACTGGAGATCAGAGCCTTCTCGACTGGGAAAGTGTCTGAATATTAGAGCAGGAAAGGTAGTTATTTTTCCCCCTCAAATTTGCAGGTATTAAAAAAAATGAAGTCCTCGAATGTTACTCTTTTTTTATCAATGACAATCTTTCCCATAGCTTCCCAGAGGAAGCATTCTCGGGGAGTGGCGGATGTGTGTGAAAATGCAAATATTGTCTGTTTTCAGTCAAAATAATTCATTGTTAGGCAAAATTTTGCTTCCAAGTTGCACTGGCTCAAACGAGAGCAATCCCACTAACCTAGGAAAGCACAAAACCTGTTCTCCCTCTCAAATCCGTAACGCTGGTTTAAATCAAATGCTGCGCTTCACTTTTTGACTCTACGTAGTTCATCTTGAATGTCCATCGGCTTAAAAGCATTTCGCATCAACTTTTACAATTTCTGAATGCAGCTTTCTAAGCAACAACTGAAAATGAAATTTTGCTCTGAAACACCAAATTAGATCTGCTTACTCCAGTTTTACCATGACGAAGTTTCAACAGGCTATATAGATGCGTTATGAGAATACACAACGTTAATCAGGACCTTAATGTCCGAATGGATTAAGCAACTCCAAGTTCTTACTCTGTTATTCCCACCAGCCAAAGATGGAGAATAATTTGTAGGTCGTCCAGACTTCATGCAGCAAACCGTGAAAGCTCTACAGCAATCAGGATACAAAAGTTCACTAATGATGAGATGACATTTTTGAGCTAGCGTCGAGACTAAGTGCTATGTGGGTGTTGGAAGAAACACGACAAGATAGAGCTTCCTTAATTACTCATTGTACTGAAAGCCGTTTGTGAACAAATGCATAGGCATAAATTATCCCTCTTTGGTTGGTAATGTCCTCTTTTAAGTCCATTCAGTAACAGAAACAAACAGTTTTTCTAGTGATTCATGTTGCAGATGTGTTGTAAGTGAAACCAGATCTTATTAACACCACTGTTTTCCTTGTCTTCTTGCAGACTTTGAGCTCAGTAGGTCACTTTGTGCTACAGCTAATATTTGTTCTGCATAAATTGTATTCATTTTAATAAAAAATGATTCAATAAATATAAAAAAAAATCTCATTTTTAAGTAAACTGAAAGTAAAGATTAGTGAGTGTGGAAGCATTCAGGATTGCTTTATCTTTTAAAGCTAGGATTGTCCAGAAATGTTAAAAAAACTCATAAAGATTTCATGTGATTTATAGTCATAGATGTGCTCTCACCTCATGACCCACAGGTTCCTGCAGTGGAGAGCTTCACTGACCGGCAGGTCGGATCACTTCTCCTGTCCCCATGCATCTTGGACTCTGAAATTTGGTCCACTTGTGCTTTCATTGATGACTAGAGGGAGAAAATACACAGCTCTTAAAATACTTCTTTCCATCAAAAGAAAAATTTATTAATGGGTTTCAATTACAGAAATACTTAATATGCTTATTGGGACCAAACATCGCCCTCATTTTAAAGATACGAAAATCAGCTGAGACTATGTCTGATGAAACTGGAGAAGCTGAGCAGTATGTCAGCAGTATACATGTCTAACGAAAAGAAAATTTATCATCTAGTGCCAGCTGTGAACAAAACAAAGCAATTATCACCTCTGTATTTAACAAACAGAGAAAGGAAAGCAAAAAAATAACCGCGGATTTGTTCTTCCTGCCATTTTGTTAACAACAACGATCCCCTGATGTAGTTGCCATGTGTTTAGGAAACACTTTCAACCTTCACTGCAATATTTGCAATAATATTTTTAAATTCAAGCATAAGCATAGTGTTAAATTTCACAAAGAGCAAACAGTACTTTCCCATAGCATCCTCTCTATTTATAACATTTTACAGAGAGTATGTAGGCTCGGACAAGAAGCCAGCAATATTTACGAGAATTTCACCATGTGAGAAAATATGTTAGGGAACAAGTGTAAAACATGAAGAAGATGAATGTAAATGTCTTTATAAAAAATACTAAAGCTGTTAATTTTATTATGGCCAAGAGTAATTGCTAATGAGTAGAGGGAAAAACTTTCTAAAAAATTAAGAGTTTGCTCAGAAGAAGAGATTGATTTCTGTTTGCTAACTTAGACTAATGAAAACAACTGCCAATCACGTTTGTTCATAAGCAAATGTCATGTAGCGGCTAAAATGCTGAAAGGCAATTCAGTGCTAGGTGCTACAGGTTATGAGAATATGCTGCATACATCAAGCAAAGCCGATAAAATGCGCCTGTACTAAACTCAGTGATACTTAACAAAATGTCATCGAATTGCTCCGAAGTCAATACTGTCACCTCGCACCCACATTAGCACAGGGAAGATCAGAATCTGCTCTCATGTTCTAACACCTTAGTCAATAATATATACGTCTTTATTTCACGTTTCTGGTTTTAGATCACATATGCTGCAGAAGAAACAGAGGTAGTGACATTATTGGCTAGGAACCGTGTACCATATATTACTGTAACTGCTGCTACCATGTGACAGTACTGAAAATGCTGTTACGGGGAATAGCTGAGCAAATAAAAACAGCCAATAGGTGGAAAATTAGAATGGGACCACAGAGGATTTGCTGGAAATCTCTCATACGGCAGCAGACAATGAAGGCAACTCTTTACTGAAAGACAGGTTGCCTTGCTGTTTGCATTAGCTTTGGGACGTTTAACAAGCATCTCATACACTCAGGAGTTATATTTGCATTTTATTTGTTTAAGAAAAGTCTTTCTTTTTTGTAAATGGATTACTTAGTTATGCCAGCTGTTATCACTATACTCAGCGATATTGTGGTTTATTTCAAATTTGATATTTTGTTTTATTTTGAATTCAGTGAGACTGCTTGGGCAGTGCTGCATGGCACTAAGTGTATTTGACTTATTCTGAATAAGAATTTTGATCAAACGTCCCATCTCTCCCAACTACCCCATCCCCATCCAGTCTGTCACAAGCAGTCTAAGCACTCAGTAATAATTAAAAAAAACCCCCACAAACCCAAACCCTATGTTAAATCTAGAAACCTTTTGTGCACTCTCAAAAAATCAGATTGGGCTTTTCTATAGACGTCTCAGCAGAACCCTGAATTATGTGTTCAGGTAAAATTCTCATAAAAGTTTACAGGTCAGATCACCCTTGTTTTGCACAGGAAACTGGGCGTAACTGGGGGAGTCCACATGGCTTTCACCAGGCTGACAGCAAAGCTTGGTCTGTGTGGAAAATTCAGAATTTAGCCCCTGTTCTGTATAAACCTCTATGCCTTGAAAGCAATACTTTTCCCCTTAACTTTGTCCTTTCTATTTGGAGAATATCGATCTTTACCTGCTCTCTGTTTTTCATGGAGTGCAGCAAACACCATAACATTTTATTTATCTCCTTGCTTCTAAGTTGCATTTTTCTCCCAGAGTGGTCAATAAAGGACTTGGTTGTCATTCTCTGAACCTTATCCGAACCCCTAATTGACCTCACTGGGTTACCCAGTCCCACAGCATTGTGGGCTACCTTCATCCCTAACCGCCGTTGTTTCAACTCTGTGTTCTCTAATCATACACAGGACTGCGATTTTCTTTTTTTTCCTTTGCCAGGAAAATACAAATCTTGTTCCCAATCCCATTAGAATAAACAGAAGTAAAATCCTATTAAAAAAAAAAGGTTCTGATTCAAGTCCATAATACCTTCGAGTGAGGGAATCATCAGCTAAGAAAGGAATTGGTAGAAGGATGCGTGAAGGGAAAAAAAATTTCCGTATTTTTGGATCGTATGTGATGCAGAAAGAAGGATGAAAGACTACACACTGCATGGAAGGGTTGCTCCACTTTCTGAAAGTGAAGCAGCTGATGGAGTAGAGGAGGTTCAAGATGACCCACTACTGAGCCTGCAGGTAGGGGTGACTCCACACGCACTGGCTGGGATGTGTAATGCAGGCTACGACAATGGCAGTAGAGGTTGCCACAAAATGGCATAAATTATGTAGATTTTTTTTTTTTAAGTGAGGAAAAAAGGTAAGAAAATGGAAATCCTTTAGAATCCAGATTTAAAGTCATATGTAACAAACATACATTCAATAGCAGCAGCCTCTACGTGGGCACTCTAGAGCCGTTCAAGTTGAGTTGGTGGCTGTTTTGAGTAAAGGCCAGTAAGAATAAATGAATATTTTCTAATGTGCTGTTCTGTGGCTTGATACTACTTCACACAGGTTTTATACCAGATAAGCAAAAACGTCAAGTTCTAGTCAGTGAAGAATTAGGCCCTGTGGCTTCCAACTGTAGGCAGTATTGGGCCAACCTTCTTGTCTAAGCCAGATACACTCTAGCAGGTAACAAAGTCAGAATAAGAGCACAGTGTAAAGCTGAATTTCATTCCATAGTAGCATATTGTCATACTGCATAACATTTTATTAATTCTGCTAGCCTTTTCACTATTGAAAGATTTTTTTTCCCTTTCTTTCTTTCCTGATGCCAATGATAACTGCATTTGGCTTTTTTTATCCCGGCATGATAATTTTGCAGTAATCTTTCATAAATCTCAGCGTGTTCTCAGAAAGTAAATGATGGCATAATTTATCACTATTGAAAATGCATTTTGTGCCATGACAGTATAATTAGACATTCTTTTCAGGAGACATATTAAGTATATACCGATGTATTAAAGCTACTGTGCTGCAGATCCATTTAGTTGATTTATTCCTTGTCTTTGGCTAACTTGCCTTATCATGATACCCACACAATCATGCATTCTCACTGCAAGAAAAGAAAAAAAAAAAGCTCAGGCAAGGAAGCAACACATCGTAAGAAACAGTATCCGTAGGTTAACGAATTCAAGTGGGAACGGGATGCAATTTGACTGCACTTTTGTACCAATTCAGAGCACATTAATTATGCAGCGATCAAAATAATTTCCCATGCATAATGCTGACCTCATTCACTAGAGGGCAACAAAACCCCAGTTTAAAAAGCCTCCACCTTCTACTTTCAATGACAGAGCACTTTTAATAAGATGCTGCATGGATTTCATAATGAATACCCTATTAATTTTACAGAAGTGCAAAGTAACTTCCGAACAGCCAGTTAGGCTGTTGAATATACATGATCCAGCCTCCCAACAGGTGCCAGGAAGACATTATTCGAGTCATACCCCCCCTCCAGCACCAGATCAGTGGGTGTGTTCATTTGTTTGAGTATTATTGTTTGACTCGGGTTACCCTACTGAGCTCCATTTCATAAAGCCCCCTTGAACGTTGCACTGGTTTTGTAGATCAAAGCGTGTGGGCTTATCTAGAGATCATAAAGCCACCAATGTTCAAGCGACTTAAATTGTAGTAATGAAAACCTCTTACCCGTCTGACTGGGCTTTGCTTTTGATCAGCATGTTTTTGGGGGCTATTTTCTCTGCCCCTTAGCCGCTTCTTACGACATTACCTTCTCATTTTGACTGAAGAGGCTGCATGTTTTCATGCTTAACCAAAACGCAGTAGAAAACCTTTTTGCTTGTAATTTTTAAGGATGTTTTTTAGGAAGTCTGAAAGAGTTGACACTATCTCTGCCAACAGTCTAACAACTAATTAGTTTAGTATGGGCCACCACGTTAGCTCTGCTAATTTAATTTTGAAAAGTTCACTCTGCATAATAAAATCTGGTTCCTGGATCTTCTTCTCGAGTTGTAAATAAGAAATAGCTATTACTGTTACGGTCTACTGAGAAAGGGCTTCGTACACTGAAAAAATGATTACACAGACACAGACCCAACCAATTGAAAAATAATTATGTGAATTTGTCTTTTGTCCTTAGGTGCAAATAACGGCTAATGCAAATAAACTGCCAGAGAAGTATTTTTATGTGCTTTTTATAGCATGAATAAGAATATATGTCACCCATTTTTGATGACTAGCTGAATAATGTTTTTCACTGGTTTTGTTATAGAAGTTGGTTATTAGGACCAGATGCAAACACCCATCTTTTAAAGCAATTGCTCCCAGAAACACATCCTTGGCCTCTCCTTTAAAGGGGCTCATCCCAAGAGGTGACCAGATACATATAAACGCATTCTTGTCTTTCAGAGGCAGTGCAAAGATTGGGGAGGAGGAGGGGGGCTCAGAAGGGGAGAGATGTACAAATACATTTTTCTATTACACAGTTGACAGCCCCTTGGGAAAACAAGTCTAAGAAATGTGCAACCTTGAAATGTGTGCACGCTGCAAGGGATATTTTCAATGTGAACCCTGTGTTCTGATTTTCAAAGTCCTTAAGCATTTGGCTATGCTGTGGAAGAGGCGTATACTGAAGCTCCTAAAACAAACAGAAAGGTTTGATTTTGTTTCCTTCTCCCTCGCAGAAAGGCAGAGTATACTATCCCTGCTACACCACCTTGGCAGTGCACTACAGCCCACACGTTGCATGCCTAGTTAACAATATTCTCCTCTCCAAACAGTACAGCATGACATGTCCCCCTTCCCACCGAAGTATTTAACAATTTCCTTTGAAATGCAACTCATTATACAAAAGCAGAACTAAATAAAAAATACTCTAGAGAGAGAACAGATTGCTAGCTATAGATTAGATGTGCAGTCTAATCCTTCACAAGCATTAAATATTTAACATAATCACACCACAGGTGACAGGAAGATGTCTGCATTGTTTAATTAGACTTAATTAAACATAAGGAAAATCTAATACTAATTCAGGTCTAGCTTTTAAATTGATTACAAAACTCCATTTTTAAAGTACTTCTGTATCCAGAGAAATGTATTCTTTCTTTCGTTAGCTGGGGAATCCTTGCCATGCAATGCTCAAAACCCATGAAGAGACGATCTGTTGTGTTCAAAAGCCCACGGATGATGCTAACTTTGCTCTGCTGGGTTAAGGACAAAGCCAGAGGACTTGGCACTTCCAGCATGCTGTAATGCTGCGATCTTTTGGCCATATTTTGTATAAACCATTACACTTGGGACATCAATTTTTTCTATTACCTCTTTTACGGTCTTACTGTTTACAAGAAAACAGATAGAGCATTTAATTATGAGATGGACTTAATGTTCTATAACAACTCCTGTGTGCAATACATTGCCTCTGGAACTCTGCTCACAACTCACATTAATGCGACAAATGAAGAAAACAAAACAGAACAGTGTAACAGAGAAGATGCTTCGCAAGAGGAGAGCAATATCTAATGCTATGAATCATTGCCTGATAATATTCCCACGACTCCCAGTTAAAGTTATGCTTCGGAATCGTGTTTACGTACAGACGAATACAACACGTATCGACAAAGAACCAGCGACAATTTATGACGTACTGCTTTGTCTCCCAATCATCTTATTTAGTGACATTAAATGGAATAGCCTGAGAAGGGTCCAACCAAAAGGAGTATCCTCGTGACTGGATTAGAACCTAAACTATTATTTCCTCTACAAACTAAAGGTTAGAAAGGATTAAAGAAAGCAAGCCATAACCTTCCTAGAAATAAATCAGTCAATCAGCGAGCCCCAGCTCTGCTGGGCAGCCAGTCACGTCACGATCAAAGCCAGTTGCAAAGATTGCCAGCCCCATGAACGTTGTTGTTGTGATATCATATATCACTGCGGTACCTTAGATGAAATCATGTACTGACGCAATGTTGTAACGTAAGTACCACAGCTCTAAGGATTTTTTAAAGGCTCCTTTGTTGACCTGAGGCCATGCCTCCTTTCCTGCTCCTCTCTGGTTTCTGTGTCACTCAACTAATTTTTTTTTGTGGGGAATGCAAATTGTGGAAATGGGATGTGCAGAATTTTGGTTTCCAGTTGTGTATTCTCTGAACATGAAAGCCGGAGCTACTCAGTCATTCAGCCTCACTGAACCTACAGCATCTGCTCAGTATGTGCACATCTCGCATACACGAAGGAGTGTTTTGTACTATGCATATGCACGTGCATAGTTTTTTTTTTATCTGGATCCATGGGCCAGAATTTTAAGCATCTTTCTTTAAAAAAATTAGATCCATATTGAAGTGCTGCTGTAAGTTTGGAAGAGAGAGGACATCTCTCATGAAATAGAAAAACACCCATAAACTCTCATGAAATAGAACCCCCCCCATAAAAGCATTACAACAATAAATACACATAATGCAGGGAAGTAACACAAAAAGTCTTGCTCTTGTCACAAGCAGCAAAGGACTATTTTTTTGCTGATCTCTGGCAGAAGGAGGTTAAGGCTTTTTGCTTTTTGCTAGGCTAACTTTTGTCATCTGGTGGTGGTGAATCACGCTCTACTTATCTTTCTGAGTCCTTAGTACATACAATTGTCTGGCATGTTTCTGTCTGCTTTGTTAGATAACACAGCTGATGAAAGCAATAAACATATTCATGGTGCGGTATCTTATTCACTATTGTCCCAGTCGAATTAGGGTTTATCTACAGAGAATAATAGGGTAGGCTCTGGAAATTGCCACACTTACAACAGAGAATAGAGAGTAAGCTTACAGGAAATACATTTTAAATGATGGGCAGAAATCAAGGGCAATTTCTATTTTAGGTATTTTTTTTTCCAGGAACAGCAAAAAAATAATGCAAACAAAATTCTACAAACAAAGATAAAAATAAAGAATGTCAATCAGAGGGAAACCTTGTAATAGGAGGGCATTAACGCAAAGATTGAAACCGAGCGAACAGCACAATCCTTCCAACACAGAAAGGATAAGCTATTTCAATTCTAGACACAGAAGACTAAGTTTTGTGAGTCGAGAACTTTTTAGTCACAGTAACCCGGCAGAAGCACTAGCACTTAGCAGAAGGTATTCAGCACCTGAAGCGAGTGGATTAGACGACGGAGGTGATTAACTCCCAGTTACACAAACTCAGCTCAAGGTTGATGTAGTCTATATATTTTAGGGCTCTCCTCTATAGAAGGTACATTGATAAACTAGAGACACTGCTGAAGAGAGCAATAAAAATGATAAAGTGGACACATTGCTTGTCCGAGGTAGTCAGGTTGAATGGAATGGATATGTGCCGTATGGAAAAGCAGTGACAAAAAGGGGACAGGTTACTGGCATATATATAACTGAAGGTTAGTAACTGATACTCCAGCAAGAGATTAGTACATTTTAAGGAGTTGAAATACAAAACCAAGACGCCTGCGATTCAGTAGTAGCAGTCTCTAAGGGTGGCAAGACCATCCCACAAAAATCCCCAAAGAAATTTAATCCATAAATATATCACTGGCATTATCTCCCATGTGTCCTCCCCTCTGGAGAGAAAGGAGAGGCAATGATCCTCACCAGGAGGAAATCCCAATTAATCGTCTCCTTCTCCAAGCCTCACCATACAGGCACACTTGTACGATGAGAGAGTAGTGGGGGGACCTGCCCATCCCGCCCAGCCCCATGGAGATACATTCACCGGGCAGCTTTGGTTCTACTGCCGCATGCCTAAAATGCCACGTGACGTCCTCAGGTGCATACGGGCAGTAATGCTCTCTTTAGGCAGGCCAGAAATTACAGTCACAGTCTGGGCTCAGATTTAAGCTGGGAAAGAGAAAATGTCAATACAGTAACGGGAAAACCACTTTATGCAAATTTACAGCAGATTTCCCTATTATCGGTCCAGATCTCTCTCCAACGGAAGAGAACAAACGGAGAAACGACTGAGCAGGAGGACTGCAGAGACATTACGTGTACCACAAACAGTGCCAACAATTCGGGTGCGTGTTCTCGTTCATGTCTAAAGTCCCAAATACCTTTGATAATGTCCTGCCAGATAAGCTTGTGTTACAAAACATATATAGTCAACACATTAATACAATGATTGACATTTCTGTTTCAGAATATGCCACAATGTTTGCGTTTTTTACGTTCTATAAACTGTTTCCAGCATGAAGACATCAGTGCAGAGCAAACTACAAATACACATTAACGGATCTTACACATCCTTTCGTAGGTTGCTCTCCACCAGTGTGTAGGTTTCAGCTCTATCACAACCCCTTCCTGGAGGACACCTGGAATCCACAGCTTTGTACCACAGCTTCAGCAGGGGAATATTAATGTTTAAACTATAATGGGTCTGATTTAATCTGATTTCATTAACATTTTATTAACAGCTGTGTCTAGGCAGTCATTTTAATCATTTAGGTATATTTTGGGAGTGGAGTGGGAGGGTTGGAGCAATTCAGGCGAAATGACAATTCAAAGTCAATTCAATCCTGCATTTTTTGTCAAGCAAAACTCATACACAATTAAAGGCAAAGTGAGTTGGCCATTACCAGGACACAGCATGCGCTGTATAAATGTCTTCTGTCAGTGTACATTCTTGCTGAACGTAAAACCCATGAAGAATGACATACGCTGGGCCTGTGCTAAGTCCCACCGGCATATAACCAAATTAATATTTATAGTAAAACCCCATAGCCTTTCAGACCTTTGAGTTGTCATTAAACACATTTTGGGGTAAAAACCTCAATGCACTAGCATTTATCATAAAACTCTTATTAATGCGGAAAGATATTTCTTCTGTTGATGAACTTTGAACTGTTGAACGTTGTGTTGGCAGCAAAACCAGATATAGATCCCTGTTCTTCTAATTACTAAATCGCAGACATCTAAACACTTGAGAAAGACCCTTTAGCTTTTGGCTGCAGTTCTGAGACAGCTGCGATGCTCTGATGCCTTCCAGTAGAAGGCAGGTATGTGCAAACACACCAGATGTCTAGTGCAGAGAAGCTGCTTCTTACTGGCATAAGATGCCAACTTTAGCAGCTCCTTTTCTAACCACTACCATGTGATGCATGGTCCTGAGTAGAAGAGGAGAAAGTCAGCGTTTCACTTCTGTGGGTGCAATCCAGCTACTTACTGGGTGTATATTTTGCAAATGAATGACAGTTTATCAACATCGTTGTTGCAAACAAAATCCAATATAAAATCCTCTAAGACACAGCATACTTCAGTACTTCTTCATACTTCTTAAACTACCCCCAGTTATTCTGAAGCTCCTAAGCTTTCAGCATTTCACAACACAATCATTTCTGGATCACAGAGAGAAAAATTTGTACATACTATACAGCACTGTAACAGATTCTGACAATTTGAAAGACTAAAGGGCTTGAGAAACAACCCTCTGCCTCCCCCTGCAAGAAGATAGCAGCATACAACCAGAACTATAAAATAAAATTAAATGCCGTTTATCTCCTCCGTGACATATCTATTATATATACACCAAATTGGGAGAAGTTTACAATAATAACTTCCCCTCTGTAATACGATACTTGTTTCAAGCACTTGAAAACAGAAAATAGCTCAGAACATTCTTGCTCTGAGCCTGAGCTCTTGTTCCTCTTTAAATTTCAGCCTTAGTCATAACTCACATCCTGATTTGTTCAAGAGCAAGCACTCCATCTCCCACATAAATTCTTCTGGATTGCCAAGAAACAGATGAATTTGACAGTAGTAAACAAACCGTGGGTTCAGTGAGAGGTTTCTGATACCACAGTGACTTAGTTTAAGACTTCAATTGCAGAGCAATAAGCTAAACTTGCAAAATAGAGGCATATCTGAAGTATTCTACTTAAGCATTTGTTCAGGTAAACCTAAAAAACCAAAAAACCCCTTTGATTTTTGTACTTACGAGAAGAGATTTTTCCAGCTGTCCCGTTGCTTATAAATCAGAACAGAAATTCCAAAGGCCCAGGTGGTCCTTTTAGACACTTCGGTGCTCAAATCTACTGGCACATCACCTGCGTATGATTTACTGAGGTTTGCAGAGTCAGAGGACTCTGAGTCGAGTAATTCTGGCCCACATCCATCCAGCCAAGGGATGTTGTTACTGCTGCATCATTCTTACTAAGCTTAATACAGCTTTGCTGCTGAATGCACCTTTTAACAAGTACCACCACATACTAGTGAGATGTTGCCAGTACTGTACGCTGTCAAATTAACACCGTTAAACACAAGGTCTTTGTTTGCAATGCGAAAATGAGCTGTTGTTGAACAAAAAAGTAGGCAAACATTAACAAAGCCAGAGAAAAGACTGCGCACCTAAAGCTGGGGCAAGGGTGGTGCGTTCCTTTCTCCTTTAAGAAAAACTAGCACAAAATTATTCCAATGCAGTCGAGTGACTTTTCGTGGTTAGTTTTCTTCATGGAACTCGAGTAAAGCGCCAGAAGGAGCACTGCTTTCTGAAAATATTTAACTTGAAAGCAAAGAAGCTTTCTGTATAGATAATGGGCTCATCGAACAGACATCCAGATAACACATTTACGTGAAGACTGGACTGAATACAGCACAGCAAAAAGAAGCGACAGCGCGTCATTACCCTTAGAAGATTTGGCTCCTTACATCTCTGCACTCCTTCACATCAAATCCGCAACAATGGTTCTCTGTGATACCACCAAGAGAAGAAAGGAAAGCCTCACCTCACATGCCCAACAGGTATCAAAACCCTCCAAAGCAACCAGATGCAAAGGGATTGTAAGGCTCCGCCAAGAGCATGCTGAGTCAGAGAGAGGTAAGAGTGAGGAAAGTGGTGGGAAGCTTTGTGCAGTCCCATTTTCAGCACATCTTTGTGAGCAGCTTGGGTCTTTCTCAAAGCAGTGCTTTTTGTCAGGGTCTTATTCAAAGCAGTGGTTTTTGTTGAGGTCTTATTCAAAGCAGTTTTCTGTTGTGACCTCATTTAAGTCAACGGGATGTAAAGCAGCAAAGTAAAGCAAATATGTAGGAGCTGTATTTTTAGCAGGCTGAACTCAGACCTCATTTAGCCAACACAGTTTTGGAATTCAAGTTCATCCCCATGAGAGACTGTCCATGTGAGGATATTATTTCAAGGCAGGAGAAGAATCCTGTACTGCTTGTCATGTCCTGAGCTTACTGCACTGACAAAATGTATCCTGCCACAGAATGCATCTGGAATCAGAAGTAATTATAAAACAGGTGAAACCCCAGAAATATATATACTTAATATAAAGCTTCATGGAGCAATTGCAAAACACGCCATTCATCCCCTCCATAGCACTAAAATCGGATTAAATTTAGTGCCAGTCTTACACCTGACCTGGAGTTTCTCCTACTATTGACTGACTTTAACAAACATCCCATCACATTTCTGAAAAGCAAAGGCTGATATTGCCGTGCTGTGCTTCTGCCATGAGCAGCACTTCAGCATTATCAATACCCTAGTGCACCATTTCTCACGAATGTGGCGTTGAAACCCCACATACATGAAGGCATTTTGCTCTGTACAGATCAAATACAGAAAAAATGAACATCAAGCTCTTTGCATTGACTAAGACAATCATCTGAGCCACAGCAGTGCGGACACTTTCTCACTGCCATCAGAGGAATGAATACGGCTACGTCAGGCACCAGAGCTCCCTTTTCAGCAGAGAAGGCAAGCTACCGATACGTAGCAAAATGGAGGGACTAATCCAAGGTCATAGAATATGCTGCTCCACTTGTCTACCGGCAATAATAACCCTCATTCACAATGGACTCGATAGGCAAGAAGGAAACATTGAGATGCTCCTTCCTCCTCGGGCCCCTGGCCTGCTCAAGGACCATGCTGGTGATGATGATGACCTGGCCATTATTTAAGACAATCGTTTTCTCAGTTCTTCCACCTTTTCTGTGTGTGATAGATAATTCAGGTTTGCCCAGTAAACCGTAAGGGGAAATTAGAGAAAATATCCATCTTCAGAAAATGAACTTTCACAGACTTTTCATCTGCTCCGATCACTTTGATGTCTCCATTTTGTTCTACGCACTCTCTCAAAGGCCAGACCGCTTTCTGTCAACCAATTTGTCTGTCGGGGCCGTCGTCTGTTCGTGTATCCCGAAACAGCCTATTGCCAGCAGCCCTGCGCTCCTTGGATCTGTAAAGCAGCAGACCCAGGCAGATCGGTGCATGCAGAAGCACAGTTGCGCACTCAGTGGGAAGTGCGGTTACCCAAACTCTCCGGGTTTGCAGAGAAAAGGTTTTTCCTACAGTTGATAGACACGTACGGAAATCCAGACAGGGTAATTGAGAAAAGTGTCTGGAAAAGACAAATACAAACTTGGTATGTGCAGTTAAATTTCGAGAATCAAAAGGTTTGGACTATGACATCCAATTTACTTATAGACAATAACTTACCGATATTTGTGTGTGTGGAATACCATTAATATAGATCAGCTCATAATATTTTGGTAGTGATATCAGTCTAATTTGAATTTTATATTGCACAGGAGTATTGAATGCTAGACTTGATTTTTTTAAAGTAATTAATGAGCTACGCTACCTGAGAGAAAAACAAAATGATGATTATAATTAGAAGTATTCCATGGCTGCTACCGACTGTTTAGATGTACTTACAGGTAGCATTTCTAATTAAAACCCTCTTGGATGCTTAGACATCTCTCTGTTCATTCTTTATTAAAAAAGTGGGATTTTTGTGCATTAAGGAATCCCTTAATAGAAAAATAATAGAAAAAGTTACATGTAATTACATCCTCTGTGCTATTTGTGGTGAGCAGCTCCTTTGAGAAAATAAGCTGCAGGTGTGTAAGTGTAAGATGTGCCGGTGCCGTCACTGATGTCACTTGTTCAGAGAATTCCACCTGGAAAGAACTTTGAGTTCAGGCTGGGATTTTCAAACGAGCCTGAAGGAGTTAAGGGGGTTTCAGGGAAAACCGTGTGTCTAAGTCTCTGAGGGCTCTATGAAAATTGCACTATTTGGGAAAGAGAGGGGAAAAAATAAATCAGCCCAAGTTATTCTGCTCAGAACTGTGGAAAATCACAGTAAGTTGCAAGCACAATCCAGGCTTTCTTAAAATGAGCCTAGGTCAGATGGATGTCTGACAAAGACAGGCCTGCAGTGAATAAGGTTGATCGATGTTTTCCCAGTCAAAATACATTTTGAGCCACTGCTTTCAAACAAAACTTTCAGTCACTCATGAAAATGAAATCTGTAATGGTGCAGCAGTGTTCAGTTAGATTAGATACCTGCCGAAAGACTCCACTATTCAAATCACAGAATCACAGAATCACTAAGGTTGGAAAGGACCTTCAAGATCATCAAGTCCAGCCATTAATCCAACGCCACCACGTCCCCTAAACCATGTCCTGAAGCGCCACATCCACACGTTTCTTGAACACTTCCAGAGATGGCGACTCCACCACCTCCCTGGGCAGCCTGTTCCAATGCCTGACCACGCTCTCGGTGAAGAAATTTTTCCTAATATCCAATCTAAACCTCCCCTGGCGCAACTTGAGGCCGTTTCCTCTCGTCCTGTCATGTTCTTGTATGCAGGGGGGCCACCCACACCCCCCAAGCCAGCTGCAATTTCAGGGCCGGCAGCGAAAGTTCCAGCTATGCCAAGGAGAGCTCGTTCTGCTGACGCCCTAACACGAGCGCGTCTCGTCGTCTCCCACAGCGAGGTCTGCGTCACTCGGCTGGGGATGGCTGTCGCTGATGCTCCTGCTACTGATGCAGTTCCGTTTATGATTCTGAAGCTCATTAACTTGCAATCATAAAACGGACTAATGGAGTAGCCCTTCTGCAGATGCAAACTGTCATACCTTTACTGACTGCACTAAACCGATGCCGGTTTATATCGCATGAGCGTCTCGGCACGTAATTTGCATTGTTATCCTTTGTGAGCAATAGCAGTAATGTTAATAAGCTCTAGCAGTAGTAAATTCTGCCTCTCACTTTACATCTATGCCACAAGGTGAAGAGGAAGCTGAATTAAGGTACAATTAAGTCCAGAACTGTGCGTTTGAAAGAGCAATAGCAGCTTCAGATGATCTGAGGCGCTGGGAGATAATCCGTTTCCCCACCAAAATCCCTTTCCTGGCCCAGAATTTGGCTCCAAATACAACGGATACAAACCCAGCCTTCCTTCTTTCTCCAGATGGTACTTTGAGAAGACAGGGAATTTGTACACATTTGCTGTGTTCAATCACTTCATAATCATTAGGTATGAAGTTGTTTTCTTTTTTTTTTTTAATATTTTGAGAAATTGTTTTAAAAGGCTTTTGGAACACCAGACGTGACTTTGAAGATGAGTGGTGGAGTGCAGGATGCGCGCACCTGTCTCCCAAACCGCCAGGAACTTTGTAGCCAGGAAAAAACGGCATCACAGTGTGAAGTGAGGGAACCTCTTTGCTTTGACAGTAGCTGCCTTGCTGTCCACAGCTTGCACATCGGAGCGTGTTGGGACAGGATCACATGTACCGGAGCGCCAGAAGAGTCAAAGGTACAGAGAAGGGTAGGAAAAAGGAAAAGAAATGGGTGAAAAAACCCTCACAATATTGAAGGGACAGGCTTGTGGAAAAGAACAATGAGTGAATAAAGCCACCCTGCTAAGTTTAAAGTGCTCTTTTGATATGAAGTATGCCACTTTCTCCTGTGGGAAGAACGGGGAGACACAATTCTGATGCTTTCTTAGTGATTTAGAGGGGTGGGGTTTGCAGCTTAATTATCATTAGTTTTGGTTTTCTTCATAAATTACAGCATGTTAAAACTATTCTCAGCCACAATCATGAATTTGTGAGTTTGGCTACTGTGACCCAGGTCAGCATAACCCAGAAGAAGAACTACCTAGACTAGAATTTTTATTAATTCAGCTAAAATGTTATGCTTACTGCTACAGTAGATGCAGAATGCTATAGACAGGCACTTAGATTTATGTTCCTACTGACCATTTTTGATCTGGATTTGGCTAGTGAAAGTGCAATATTCATAACGCAAAGCCCTTGACCTGGTTTCTGTGATTCTCTCTCAATGACACTCCGCTTGCAAACAGAGCAGTGAGTTGCTGGCCTTCTAAGTGGTGGGATGCTTGGACACACATGACGAGGTACTCGCCCTCTTCTATGCACATGTATCCAGTGATTTATGAATCTCTACTGTGACAAGCAAAAGGCTGGAGTTAAAAATCAAGACTAATAAGGAAATATATTTATTGTGCATATCTTAAATCAAAGATAAGAAAATCTGAGGTGAAAAAACCTCAAGCTGTTTCATTTACAATAAACTGTCGTGCAAAACGGTCTCCCTGTCATTCACATACTGTGCAATACGTGTCCTTCAGAGAAATTAATTAGCCATGCGTAACATTTATCTACTGATGTGCATATCATAACTTCATGATGCAGGTAAGAGAACTTTTCACTGAACGGAACTAAAATCTCATGCACAGCTGGTGAGTCAATGGAAGAGGTTCCCGTGATGTACTACTATTTGACACCCATCAGCTTCCCGCTATGAATTAGCTACGCAGCATCTTCCAGCAGTCTGTACAGTCTTCTTAAAGTGTTGCACTACGTGTAGCAGCAGAACTGATCTTTAATCTACGCTTGCTTCTTCAGCCAACCCTCCATATCAAGTTGATGGCTTAAAAAACAGGTAAATTAACACGTTAGAAAAAGGGAGAAGCATCTTTAGGCTCTCATGGTGTAATCCAATCTTTTGCAAATCCTAACATTACGTTATATAGCTACCAGGAACTCACTACAGGTGTAGTATTAGAAGGGAGACTTAATAAAGGGGAATGCCTGCTCCTCGGTCTGATTAGGATAGAGAGAAACTCACACCAATGAGAACTTCACAAACACCTACATATAGCAGAGATAAATGTGGGGTAATCATCTGCTAGAGCTTTTTATATTCTGTTTCTTCTCTGCTTGCTGATGAAATAAAATAAAAAAAGGAAGGAAGGAGATCTGAGCCACAAAGCGAGAGTTCAGCTCCAAAGCTTCCTCAAGCCCAAGAATTTGGCCTGGCTTATTGTACAGGCTAAAAGTCATGAAATTTGAATGGACTTTCCAAGGTTAAAAGACGCAAGGTTTCAGACCAACCTTTAGTAAAAAAAGTTTCAAAGGGAGGTTATGGAATAGCGGGCGGTGGGTGAAGGAGCAGCTATTGTGTATGTGCTATTCTGCTGCCAATCCCTCTCTATCTTACTCTACTTTTTCTCTTGAAGCACCTTAATATCCAAGGCTGCGTCTGAGCAATGGCAAAGGGCGCGATGGCAGCTGCAGCTGCAAGTGCCAATGAACTGCCAGAATTTCACTCCTCGCTTCACAGAGAGCACTGGACTGCTCACGCACAGAAGTCTTTGTGAAACGGAATTCTATTCTGAAATTCACTACGTAAAAAGGAGATTTGTTCCTCAGTCCTCCACATCACACTCTTACCCCATTGTTCATGAAACCAGGGAAGCACTCTGCCTTATTCAGACCAAAATGACAGCAAATTATGCTTTATCATGGGGATATTCATACTGATTCTAACAAAAAAACCAGTCCTAGTTCTAGCTCTAGGGATAGGGAACAGTTCTAGGGAACAGGCTTTCTTTTGCAAGCAGCTCGGTTTAAATCCAGGTCTGTAACACAAAAGCAACACCAAACCTAAAATACGTTCTGCCTCTCATGAATGCTTCAGCATACAGGTAATATGTTCACCTCGTCCTGAATTTCAGAACTACCTTTGTGACTACCTTTGAGTTCGGAGAATCGCACCAGGAAAGACGACAATCTAGAGTTATAAAAAAAAATGCCACAGAAATAAAATTCTCTAGAGTATGTCATTCAGTTTAACAATGAAAAAAATAAATTCTGGAGAAATGATACCCAGAACTGAAATTAGCAATGAAAATAGCCTGGGTGCAAGGCCAAGGTCAAAGCCGGTTCTTTTATTTTCTCTTCTTCTGAGCCAGCTGAAATTCAGAGTCTGATTTTGACAAGCAGACCCAAGAAGTCAGCAAGAGGAACTTCCTTTTGAAATTAGTTTTCATCTGAGGCAGCACTGAGTTATAACTTCCCTGACGCCACACAGCCGCGTTAATAACAGAATTCACGGTAAGCTCCCTACACTGCTCATTTCCTGGAGAGCCGCTTTTAGCGAGTACCAAGGTCCCAGCAGCAACAAAAAAGGAACATAAGCTTCTTTTGTACTGCAGCTAATGAAACCATGATCTTAAGTGGATTTCTCAGATATATTGAAAAGTTTGTGGAGAGTAAATGAGGCGTACACCAGCCAGCCCTGATGACAATACCCACCAGAACAGGTATCGCAGCCAGCCGTTAAACACTTACAGAGACACAACTTGAAAGGCAAAGCATTCGTACGGCGTTTTTGTAGGGAAGCTGGAATGGGATTTAAGATAGTAAATATTCCGTATTAAAGCAAAGCATTTGTTTGTCATCCACGGCATGGCAGCTGCTGTCACGGGCATTAGTGAGCTTTGCTAGAAATTGCCAGTCAGGCAGTGAGGCATTACTCGCTGTGGGAAAAGTTCGCAGTGGGAAAAGTTTTCCTTGGTTTCTTAATGTTTTCCTGATGTTGTCCACAAAATTAACTACAGGGAAAAAAAAAATGAAATCACCGTGTGTGTACAAGTAACCGTGGATTTGCACACTCAGCCAAGCAGTTATTAGGTCCCAGGGCTCTTCCTATGCAAAAATGAAAGTGTGAATAACTTCCCGAGAGAAGAGCATCACAGCTAGTACTGTGGCCAGACAAGTCTCATTGCCAGAAGCAATGCTCCTTTATGAGACAAATGTGAAAAACGGGGAGTGACAGGGGAGATGTTTCTGGGACATTCCTCCTTCAAGTTAGATTCAGAGGCCTCTGTATCTGTCTTTTTTTAAAATCTGAATACTGGTTGAACTAATAGAAGGTATTAGCACTCCCTACCAGAGCAGGAATATATTTTCCAAATCTGTTCATATTCTGCCAAGTGTCAGCCCCTAAAATCTCAGTTTATACGTGACCAATAAAAACTTTTTGGAGTTTGGCACCTAAAATCTCTGATAACGCATTCTGCTCTGGCTTTGCTCAGTGCGGCAAGATGCTAAGGACTTTCCCTCGTTCCTTGTCCTGGCTGCCAGGGACTGCGGCAACACGAAGTGTTAGATCTGAGAGGAGAAGTCCCTCTGGGAGAGCCCGAGCGGCACAGAGGAGGGAGGAAACAGCCACGGTGAAATTCTCAGGGAAGGGAGCAGAGAGAGATGAGGGCCCCCGGGGAAAAGGATAGCTTCTGGTGCTGATGGCACTGAATAATCGTTCAGTAGACCTGCGCAAGCCATTTGGAAACAGGGCCTAAATATAAAATAATACATCAGTCTGGAACTGAAGAATATGGTTTCAGATAGCATTTGTAACCACGCTGGAGTAGATATTTTTCATAATAGAGCGCAGCGTGGATCTGCTGTATATGGGTGCTCTGGGTGAGGTAAGTAACATTTCCGAAGGATCCGGTGAGACTTTCACGAACGCCATTTTATCACTATCACCATC
Source organism: Phaethon lepturus (assembly GCF_000687285.1). Taxonomy (NCBI): domain Eukaryota; kingdom Metazoa; phylum Chordata; class Aves; order Phaethontiformes; family Phaethontidae; genus Phaethon; species Phaethon lepturus. The sequence goes on along the minus strand of NW_010540034.1, from coordinate 17,755 downwards.
TGCATTAGTTCCCAAAAGCCATAGCCATAGATCACAATCCCAAAGTGCAAAGCCTGGCACAAAAGGCCCGTGACAAACCTGTATCTATGCCTCACGCAGCTTACAACCTCAGCGGCAGATAAACTCCTTCTCTCGGCTCTAATCTGTTTTGCAGACTTTTTTACAGTACCATGACAGAGAGATACAAGCAACTTTCGGCAACAATAGCAGGACTTACACTAGCGCGGCCCGCTGACACTCTAAAAGGTCCCGATCATGACCTGGCTGCACAACAGCACGTACATCAAAATCACAGAAGCTATAGCGGGGCAGGTTATAGCCGGCACGTCCAGCAGCAGCAGACGCCAGAACAAGCAGATTACCGGCAACAGCAGGATGTATTGTAACATATCTCTCCTTTTTTGTCACTAAGCCGTTGCTGTAGAATTATTCTTACGTCTCTTCTGTTGATAAGCTACTTAGCCAGGTAGAGTTGAAGCTAATCTGAGTACGGCGTGAGAAATGCGGCGTGCTATTTCACTGTGCCACTGCTTGATATTTGGTTGCCTCTTTCCAGGCACTTTTTTGTGAATTGCAGCTGCTATCTCAAAGCTAAATCCTTTGGCCCATACACAGGTCATAAAAAGGCCCTGAATGTAGAAACATCTCCTGAAAAGAAGGAGGATAACACATTCTCTCTTAGTTTGCATCTGAGAGCAAGGGGAAGAATTTGGTATCTTTAAACAAATTCCTCCTGAACTGCACAGCAAAGCAATAAGATTCTGCTGTGCTCAAGTTTGATAAATGACTTATTAATACAATCGACTCCCCTACATTAAATCTATTTCTGAAGAACAAAGTTCGTGTAAATATATCAGGCACCATTCCGGTGGCCATATGACAGATACTCCACAGTGCAGCCAGTATCTTGCAATCATTTTCTCCTGTAAATCTTTTGACAGTCTAAAATAACTCAATCAGAGGTTTTCAACCACTAAGTTTATAATTTCAAGGTTTTCTCCTCCTCTAATCAGCAGTTTTATAACCTACTGATCTTCCTTCAAAAAGAGCTGGTGATGATCAGTGTTTATTCCAAACCATTTAAGAAGGCAGCTGTTTATTAAAGTGCCAACAGCTATGATTGATTTCTGATGCTCATGAGTGCATCTGTTTTCTGGTTAATGACATCACTGCAAGCAAACAGATATTGCAAGCTGGGGCCCTAATGGAGAACTAAAGCAGCCATGCCTTCTCTATAAAAAATAAATCTATTTCACTCAGAAAAAAAATCTATTAATATGTCAAATGTTCAAGTTACTTTCGTTGCCAATTGGCATTCTTATGTGCAACTGGCATTTCCTCAAAAAGAATCTGTGGGTTAACAGTGTTTATATTAAAATCTCTAAAGAGGACATCTGTTAGCTGAAATTCCAAAAGTGGTGACTGATTTATGATATAGTAAATCACATCTGTACCGGGAAAAAAAAGGACTGAACTACAGCGAAGCTAACATCTGTCATCAGGCAAATGCAGACCACGCTAGTGAGTGAAAAATGGAAGTATTTCAGGTTGGGAGGGTTCCCCTTCGTTCTCCCCTTTTTGTGGTGTTTGAGATGAGACAAGGAATAAAAATGAGTATACTCCAAGCTCCGCTGAAACTTGCAAAAGTGATAGCATTTTAAACCTCATTTCTCAGGACTGAATTCCCACCTGGTGTAACGTAGCTCACTTTTTTACCGGCTTAGCCTTCTCCTGTCTCCTTAAGAATGCACTGCAGACCCCAGCGTTGTCAAGAAAGCACTGATGTTGTCTGTTTTTAAGAGTCTCCTTTTAATATAACTTTGTTTTTGTTAAAGAAAATATAAAGAGCATGCATAACCCTTTCCTTTGAGATTCCATGTATGCCTCCAACAGGGATACGGAGCCAAGGGCACTGCTGCCTACCTGCCTACTCCTGGAAATCTCTAGGAAATGTTCCATATTTTATGACAAATAGGGTTTGATGCGCTCAGAGAAGGCGCCCGTGAGACAGGAACCCCAAACTGCGAAGCGCCGACCCTGCCCAGAGCTTCAGCTGTGTCTGTCGAGGATGCATCAAGAGCCGGAGCGCCGGGCTCGCCGCGGGAGGAGAGCTGCCTCCCGCTGCCGCACGCCCCGCTGTTGGCCCAGCGCGGTCTGCTGGCAGCTCCTCAGAAGCCCCCAAAGTGTCTTTCTCCTCGGTGTAGGCTTCCGGCAGCGTGCGTGCGCTTTGCCCGACTGCAATGGGGCGGGAGAATTGAACGAGAGGCATTAGGCCTGAAAAAACAGCCATTTAGAATTCTGCACACTGGAAAAAAGATTTAAAAAAAAGTGAAATCACAGTTTGAGGCCTGAAATAAACCCTTCAAATTTCTTGGTTTTGAGTCTTTTTCTCCCCTTCCCTGGCTCTTGACCTGAGTAACAGAAGCTTCTGAAATTTGGGAACATTATTCTATAGCGATGCCTGCTTTCTCCCTCTCATTTCATTGTCCACGCTTTTCTTTCCCCCCACATTCTTCCCCAGGAGCACCAGGGAACATCACCGTTCTCCGTACAGAAAGCAAGAGATGACCTATTCAAAGCCTAATGACTCTCCTCATTCAGGTTTAAATCTTTAGCTTTGAGACTAAACTTAACCCTACCCAGCCAGTTTTCATCCTTTTTTATTTTCTAACTCTTCTCTCACATAATAACTCTGCATCTCATATCCTTTCCTAGCTTCACTCATAAATTCAATCCAAGTGCAAATAAAGTGTGTCATTCCCTATTTCCCCTTCTCTTCTTGCATCTTGAAATAATTAGCAAAGCGTATTAGGAACAGCAGAAGCCACTTGACTGCAATAATCTATCCATGGCAAAGTGTGTCGATGTTAGCTCTTTTGGTTGAGATGGTAAATCTCCTCATCTGAAGCTAAAGAGGCTTCCTACAGCACAGTTTGATCCAAAGCTGGCAGAAGCACCAGATTCTTATGGGCACCAGAGAGCTCGGACTCAGGCCTCGCTGTTGCTCTCCGTAACAACCTGAAATCTGCGGACAGCCTAACTTGTCTCGTCAATGGCTCCACGCAGTCTTTTGCAATCAATAGTGGGATAATAGAACATTTATTTCAGGGACAGACACTTCCACGTGGTCCACAGAGCAGACATTTGTAAGCCTGACTACTTGTTTTAGTTTTTAAATAGGGAAATAAGCCGAGGGGATTGCCTGAGAAATCTCACCCTGTGTCTTCAGGGAATTTTGAGCATGAAATATCCTTTCCTATGATTACAGTGCAGGTGTTTAAAATGGAGGGGAAATAATTTTTACAGTAGGTTTTCATAATTCATACTTACTATCAAATCAGTGTACTCATTTTGCAATGATACCATTTCATTATATTAATTAGGCAACATATTCAATAATGAAAACAAGTTTCTTACAGCTTTGGAATAAGCAAAAGACTAGGGTTGCTTTCTCGTGACTTTTAAAAGTTATTTTTAATTTGTTCTTCATGGAACTTAGGGGCGAAATTCTAAGCCTTGACCTTTTCTACAACAGCTTAGCGCATTATGCTGCCCTTACTCCATGGGTAAGTGCTTTTCTAAGCATCCCTGATGCTGAATTTCATATCCTAAACATTTTCATTAAACTCATTTTTTTGGGCATGCATTATCACGTCAGGTAGCCAAGCAGCAAGTGAACTTCCCGCTGTGATTACACACAGCAAGCCATCCACCGTACTCAGGATGCACGCAGCAATTATGCAAACGGCGCCGCATCGAGGCAGACCCTTCTGAAAGGTGGTTTGGAGGAACATACTGAACAAGTTATGACCGGGGAGTCATCTAGCAGCAGAAACAGCGATAGCCCTAAAGCTCATTAGGTCATTTGAGAAATCACATTGACAAGTTTTTAAATCTTGTCATTTCACTGCCATCATTTCCCGACAAACCTAAGATCTGGTCTAGGGGTGAAGTACACACAACCAGGTTGCCACAGAGTAAGGAGTTACTACAGGTAGGTGCATCCGCACAGGAAGCTTCGCAGAGCAGATGACAGGCGTTGCATTTACACACGGCTTTGCCCGAAGGTGATCGACTGCCTTAAGATACCAGAGGGACAGAAATGACTTGAGGGGGCTGCGGGGGCCTAAGCTATAGGAAATCACGTCCCATTAATTCTGCTGCTCAGAGAACAATTTAGGGTTTTCGTTTACTTTTTGTCTCATTCTCAGATGACATATGGCTATGCTTTCTAAATATAGCCTGCATTTAAACATTGACTGTATAAAGAGAAAACACTCCCATTATTTCAAAGCTTTAGGGAGGATAATTTTGCTGCCCAGTTTCCTCCGATTTTGAGGTGGGGAATTGCCAACTGTCCTTAAGCAGCTGACCAGGGTATCGAGCAGATGTATCCAGCACTAGCAAATGATGCGCTTTCCGTGCTGTGACTTGAGTAAGAGAGTAAGAAGGAATATATTATTTCTGCAGCCATCGAATTAGTAATAGCTTGTTGGTTTGGGGTTTTTTTTTAATTCCTAGTAAGGAGAACATACAAGTTCAAGATGAGAAGAAAAATGTACAACAAGGTAAATGTATTAGTCTGATCCCTAAAGCGCCCAGCACCATATGCACATGTTTGTGAGGGATTCTGCTTCAGTGAACAACTCGAACAATACATAATTTCTCTGATCCTGTTTGATCCCTGGAGAAACACTTGCAGGTCGCTGCTTAAATGAGGAGAAAATTGGTTATAAATCAACTTAATTTTAAAATGTATTAATCCAAAGAGAATCCAATTTTGTGTGAAATGGTAGCGTTTAGAAAGGAGTATAAGAAAATCTCAGAAAGAAAACCCCTTGAATTTAACCTTAGGTAGCATCCAAATTTTAAACTAAAATGATATTGTCTCTCTCATTTTTCAGGTCTCCAAATTTCAGCAGTGATACAGAACATGAAGGTATTATTAATTATAAGCAAACTATTTACATTTTTTGTAAACATAAGTATGATGGAATATTTGATCCCTCCTTTCTTGTCTAACTTTGGGATAAAGCGTAGGCTATCAAGAATAGCTGTTACGTGTAATCTCTAAGGCCTTGTATTTCTTCTGAAAGGAAATGGGTTTAAAGCAGACGAAGGTGACATCGTTGCATTAATGCCACGATTTTTATGTTTGAATTTAATGATGTGCCACATTTTTCTCTCTGTTTTGCCATGTACCTGCTGAATGAAAAACAAACTTGCAATTGTGTCCTGCCGCAGCACGCAGGAATACTCACTCCCACTCCTCTCCCCAAGGACCTTGATAACAGTTGTACCTCTAAAAGGCTTTTGCTTACCTCACGAAACTACCACACAACTCATCACAATCAAGCTGTGGTCAAAAGAGAATGGGCTGCTTTGATACGTCTTCAGAGCTTCTCCTTTCGCTTTCTTTCCATGGCGTAAGTGGAGAAGCAGAAAAAGTTTTCCAACTAAGTTCCTACATTTGCGCATTCAGTTATTGATAGAATTTTTCACAAGAAGGATTCACTGAGGGGCTAATCCTGCGAAGCGCCAGCTCTAGTGAAGTGGAGAGAGCTTGCCAGAGACGCTCAGCGTCTCACAGCCTATACTCCAACTGACAGCACAAGAACAAAATGACTTCAAGGTCAGAGAAATGCAGAGAACTTAAATCTCCGCATGCTCAGACATCAGCTGTGCAGAGTGCCTATATTTCACATTACTTCTAACCGCACCATTTTTGTAACAATTTTTGGAAAATAAAGAAAAAATATCAGCGAAAATACAAAGCAAATAAGCTTCAAAGACAAGATACGCAGGGTTCCGGTAAATATATACTAAATCACAGACAATTTGGACTATATGGCTTTATCATTAGCTAGAGGACAAATTCTCCTCTCTTATGCTGATACAGCTGTTACCAAGTTAATGAGTGAGGCCCGGTCCAACTGGCTTACTGGAGCCAGCATTTTTTTATATCAATATGGCTTAGTAACGTGCCTTTACCTCTAAGCATAACAGCATCTTACAAATATTCATAAACCAACGAACCAGCCCACCCATATGAAAAATCCAGACCAGTATTGCAGTGATGCACGTCCGAACCCATCAGTACTCTTGTCTTCCAGAGGCAGAAGGTCCAGTGATTAAAGCACACAAATAGGGCTACAAATCTCATCTCATCTCACCACTGATTTACCGGGTGACCCTCCCCATCTTCTTTCAAGCAAATTATGTAGTTGCCTGTCACTTTTTTTTACCACATGGTCAGGAAAGTACCATTCCCATGTTTCTCTAGCTCATACAAATTGTGCGAACCAATTACCGTCTGTGAAATGCTTTGAATACATATTATCTGAGTACAACTAAGGAAAAGAATAGTAATTATTCATAGCTTTCATTTTCCGGCACATTTAAAACAATTTTCTGTGCCTCAGCTAAAGCGATCACACCCAAACCTGATCTCCCTCAAACCCCTGCTCTCAACATGCAAATATTACAGTGCAAATGTGTAAAACAGACCAGACAAGTCTGAGAGTCTTTAGGAAATATGTTGGCTGCTAGATAAGATGAATTACAGAGTTATTCTCTTGAGCATTTGCATTTACAACACTTTCATGTAATTCAAGCAATTCGAATACAGCTTGCCTAGTGTCCTTTGGATAATGATGTCTATCAAAGTACACTGACTGCTTGAGAAGATCTTCCTTCCCGAAGGAGAGAGAAAAGTATATACATATATATATGAAAAGCACACACAGTAAGTATATAAAAACATGACTGTTACAGAGACGTCAGGTATCTATAGTAACAGGATGCCGGTATTCTAATGTCACTGTACTTTCTCATAATGGGACCATTAATGGAATAGTTGTTTGATGTTCCATCTCATATAATGATAGCTTCTTGTGCCGTAAGTAGACAGCTATACAGATGTGTGCAGATACATTGTTATTGCCCAAAAAATCCTCATCAGGGCCGTTAGAAAAACCTCATCATTCTATCCTCGCTTTCCTTGATTTACAGTTAAAGTATTAGCAATGCACATTCAATATCAAAAATACCTGCATTTTTAAGAATACTATGATTTCTCTTACGCTGCAATGTAAAAAAAAGAAATATATATATTTATGAAAAAAATGATGGAAAGAGTTCATTTGAAATATAGAATGAGAATTATCGGATGAGGATAGCAACATCCTACCCCATTCACATTCTAGGACCCATCATGCAAACTTGCTGATCCTGGAATTCTCTCTCCTTCCCTGGGAAACTTGTACTTCACTGGTATAAAATTATTTATGTGATTTTTTTTTTATCAGGTTAGGAGATAGAACATAGTTGTTGGTAAGGATTATTCACTACAATTTGTTAAAATTGCTCTTGCTACTTCTTTCTATGCCACCACTGCTTTATTCTTCAGCAGATAAAGCAAAACCCATTCACATTTGGACAAATATCCTTGTCTCGTCCTTAACTGACAGGAATTTACATGTTGCAACGCAAAGATCTTCCTCTTTCTTTTGGTTGTAAAGTAGAAAAAAGTTCTAAAGCTTCAGAGATGAAGGTGGAATAAGGTTCTCTGCGGCTCATTTGTACCAACACACATTAACAAAGTGTTTAAGGATGGCCTCATTTTCACTTTTCTACACTCCAAGGCCTAATGCTGTAATTCTTCACAGAGGAGCAGCTTCCCGCTGCTCTCAAGCCCACTGCGAGGAGCAGATCAGGTCATTAGGTATCACCACAGCTACTCTGCCATGGAAAGCATGGCAGCAGCCTACCCGCCTCTTCAGCTGGGCTGAGAACTTCTGTGACAGGCAGTGGCTTGTTTGAAAATATTATTACAATTATTTTAGGTCTGTTTGAAAAAAATAAGAGTTTGGAAATTATGTTTACTGCAGATGGTGAATTATGAGGGGTCATGCACGTGATATAATAAACCCCCTTTAACAAGCAACTGATTTGTGTGCTATTTTCCAAACGTGTTTATAAGGAAGGCTTCACTCTGGCTATGAAATTTCACTTTGATTTTTGAAGTAATACTTCTCAGCAACGCTAAAGCTTCCAAAAGAGATAACAGCACCTTGAAAACAAAAGCCGACATATTCAGACATCCATGCAAAGATATAAACAAACACCTGAGAGACTGAACAAAATCAGTACATACAATTCATACGAATGTGTTCCAAGGAAAATGACATTTAAGTGAAGTACAAGGTGTACGCTATCCCTTTCAGTCTCAAACTAATACATACGTGCCCCTCCATTGCGCCCTGACGTCATCCAGGCTGGGCGAAGAGCTGCGCCACGCAACCCCGAGGCGTGCATCCTCTCAAGCAGTGCTGGCCGTGCAGTTCCTCATGACTATCCTCACAAACCCTTCTTATTATGTATAGGTAATGTACATATACGCACACGTATATATTAGGCATATACATATTATACGCGTATAACTTATTACTCCTGTATTTCGCACAGGAGTTACTCTATTGTATTTTTATT
>NW_010540034.1:4624-9234 GCF_000687285.1 Phaethon lepturus | reverse complement strand
AAGAGCGTTACAGAGACTGAAATTAATGCTTATTAATTTTTTAATCAATGTTCTACTGCACATATGTGTAAATATTCCTGCAGGAAAAAAAGATAGTGACCGCGTTGCCAAAGCAAAAATATATGCAGAGTTGTTGTAATAAAACAAAAGATGGATGTCTTACTATGTAAAATACACCCTTACTAAGGACGTTTTCACCTTGAATCCCATCAGCCATCACGTTCAGATGAATTCTGTTATTGTTTGTGTGCACTCAAACAGCAAAGGATGTTTTACACAGCTACGGTTTTATAACTGTTTGCCCTTGTCCTAGGCCCATTGGAATAAGCAGAACTAGTAAACATCCTGCACAAACACCGCATTTCTTTTGTTTTCTGAATTTGAGATGTAATAAGTCAATTTTTTTTCTGAGTAATTACAAAACATTCCAAGTTTTCAACCCCTTATGACATATAGCAAAATATGACTTACAGCATAAAAATAATAATAAAAGCTCTCTAAAAATTTATAGCTTTCTGCATGTTGTAAAAATGCCTCGCACAGTCATTATCTGTCCCACTAGAAAATTATTTCCACGGTATGCTTTAATGAATCTGGAGATGGTTTCAACACCGAGATTGCTGAGAAGCAAAATTATTATTTTTCCTATTGATAGACTGAGGCAACTTGTAAGTTTTCATCCATTTTAGTAGCTGGAACATTTTCAGACACAAAGCTAAATACTACACTTTCCTTATAAAAGGGAAAATTAAAGACATTGTTTGTACAGTCAGCACTAACTTTTGATTTCACAAATACAGCTAGTTAAAAAAAAAAGAAGGGGGTGAAGAAAAGCCACAACCTATCCAAAGCACTGGATTACTGAATTTGGAATGCAGAATTTATTTTAAATAGAGAACCTAGAGAACCACAGTTGTTTTTAGCCCAACTTAACACATCTTCATAATGACTGGGATAGATAGCATTAAGTAATATTTTTTCCATACGCCTGAAAACCATAGCATAGGGTCTAGTTGACAACAACTCAGATTCGCTTATCTAAAACCTTATCTAATCCAGGCACGGATATTTTCCCACCTGTACGGTCAAGGGGAGGCACCCCTGCCCAAGGCAGAGTCTTCGGGAGTCCTCGCAGAGTAGACAACAACGCAGCGCAGAAGCGGGTCGTGCGCGGCTCGTGCTGGTCTCGCGACGCTTGGGAGCGTTGGCGGAACCGAATAACCGGCTGCCGCTCTTGCTGGACTGAAGCGGAAGAAAAAGAAAGTCAGAGCGAGTGAATTAACGTCTCGGTGTACAAGTCTGTCTAACTCTGGCCACAGGTGACTGCCTGTATCAGACTCGTCTTTCATGCTCTCCAGGTCGCGAGTCTGCACTCAAGTGAGTCTGCCGTTCCATACGGACTGTTAGCGATACGTCACTATCGTACCTACAGGACACGGGGCACACTAATGCTTAGGATAGTATTAAAGGTAGATAAAAAGTGACAAAACCATATTGAAATATTCTGTTGATTTTTAGTTGCATTTGCAAAAGATTTCAATTCTCCTTATGCATTATTAAAAAAACAAATTAAGATTCCCAAAGGGCAACTCCTATATTTTAACCGCATAATGAAGAATTCCAGATTAATAACTTTTCATCGGCACTAAGTTCACTTTATTTCTTTACACATTTTCCTGAAGATCTAAACACAGCAAATAAACAGGTATTTTAAGTATCTCTGTGGAGATTGTCATTAAGGCTTTACTCAGTTCTGTCATGAAATGTAAAGATTGTCTTTGAGCTAAACCAGAAATAAATCACCAGCATTACATCTGATTTCATTTCAATCAGGTTTTGTGACATCTCTGAATTGCATGGGGGATATGAAAGCAAAATGTTGTCCGAGAGTAGTTTATTGCTGTGAAACTCCTCTTTGCATCTTTGTTTTCTGCTTCCAAACTTTTAACTTTTTTTTTTCCCCTGAGAGTTAAATAATGTGATATCAAGAATACTGCGGTCCAGCATTTCAAACAGGGCTGCTTCTGGGCGCATGCACGTTCTTCTGGATGTCTAGTCTAAAGCGGACAGCACTTCTTGCCCTTTCCCCTGACGTGCTTGCATAACTCGGATCCCATGTCTACATCAAGGTTTTTTTGCAGATCAAAGCCAGATGTGCTCTGATGTAGGCATGCCTGCTCTGAGTATCTGTAGCTCACAGAAAGCAACAAGCAGCTAAACTTCTGGCATGGCAACTCGTAGTAGCCTGTGCTCCCAAAGCTATCATCTCAAACAAATGGTATTTCTCCCCATCAACATTATTAAAGCCTTTGTGTCCTCTGATCTATTTATCACTGTCTGTCTTCCTTTTCTCATATCACACATCTTGGTCTAACCAAATTCTTAACATTAAGCATCTCTCATGAGGCAGCAGTTACAGCCTTCCTGTCTTTTCCAGCTATACACACATAATTAATAATAATAATAATAAATAACTGTGTGCAGCTAGATGAATTATTCATAAGTGAACAGACCAAACTGCTTGACATTATCTTCATCTTCATATATATCCAAGAAAGATGACTGTGTATCTTTCACAGCCATTTTTCTATTAGATAGAAGAGTCAGGTTTCTGAAGCGTGCAGTTAGGTGCGGCCGAGCGAGCATAAGGCAAAGCAAAACCTACCCAAACCCCACCCAGTTTTTGCGCGTCCACACAGCTGACTACGCGAACAGAAGCCTTTGCACGTCTACCGAAGGAGTCACGCCTGCATATTGCCCACAAATGTAGATTAACTGGTCAAGCGGTGCAGATATGCCCACTTTCCTTTCTCCTTCCATGTATGCCACTTTGCCTGACAATGTACTGATGTTTTCATATATAAATACTCACTTCCCTCCCTTCTGCAGAACTGCAATTTTGGAAACTGCCTGAGCGAATTTTTTTTTTCCTGTTTCCATTATACTGGGATCATTTTAATGGAGTAGAAGAAAATGCCACATAATACATTCTTCCTTATTCTGTCTTGTACTTTAAAATACAATTATAGTCAAAACATGAATCTAAAAATGGACTCATGGGACCAAAGTCTCAGACACCGTAAACTGGCACCGATTCATTCTCTTCAGCAGAACTAGAGTCTACGGCGGAGAATTTGGCATAGAAGGTTTATATCAATGAATTAACTTGAAACTGTAATAGTTTCCAAAGAAAAAGTTTTCCTGCTTACCAGACTGATAAACTAACTTGTAAATTTAGTATAAGTGTCCTTGATATTGTGTAAGCACGTGTAAATGATTCTGTAATCAAAACACAATTAATTCTTTTACTGATGTATGAGCCAGATTCAAAGCAGACTCCCCCAACTAAATCTGCCTCCCATGTTTGCAGGACCCTGTTTTGTACAGTGAACCATGGAAATCCAATACCAAATTCAGGCAGCAATTTACACTGGTACACCAGAAAATTTATCACTAATGTTACAGACTTGACTCCAGAGCATAACCGTACTTCGAGTTTTTACCTGTAATTTCTCTGGACTTAAAGAAGCATTTATTTCTGTCCTGCAAACCTCCCACAATATTTATGGTTGTCCTCCAGGAAAGACAGCAAGAAAAATATAGCTCTTCTAGTGAGCAGCCACGACAACACAAATGGTCAAGCGTTGGAACAGGCTGCCCAGGGAGGTGGTGGAGTCACCATCACTGGAGGTGTTCAAAAAATGTGTAGATGTGGCACTTCAGGACATGGTTTAGTGGGCTTGGGGGTGTTGGGTTGATGGTTGGACTTGATGATCTTGAAGGTCTTCTCCAACCTTAATGGTTCTGTGATTCTGTGAAATAGCAGTGCTAAAACTGGTGGTAGAGAAAAAAAAGAGACTACACTGTGGGATACAGTCTTCTAAAAAGTAAATTAAGTCCTTGTTTAGATCTGCTGGACAAGTGGATAAAGCAGTCTGGACACCAAAATGAGTAACCTGAGAGAGAGTAAGAGACAGCGCAAGACCACTGAAGGAGCTGTGGCCTTGACCACACCTCTGAGCAAACCTAGTACATCTCTCTAGTTCTAGCTTTTAAGCAAGGCGTGTGCCAACACCTGTGACTTACACAGACAGTCACCTGCTTTTAATAAAGGTTTCTGACTTTCACGACAGGTAACTAGCAAGTTTCTAACCATCTTCTCAGCAATAGGAATATGGACAACAACTGATGTCAAACAAAGCAAACTCTGAGAAAACTCAAGTGCATTTTTACATCTTTCTCATTTCCACAAAATGGGATGTACCTAGAGCCTCTAGACTTCTAATAATGGACCTCTAATATCAATACACAGTAAAAACAGGTGGAATTATCTAGGTCAGATTATTTTCCAATGTATTTAAAACATGCTAGTCATATCTTTAAGTGCTGTAAACCAGTTGTCCTGGTTTCAGCCAGGGTAAAGTTAATTTTCTTCACAGAAGCTAGCGTGAGGCTGTGTTTTGGATTTGGGATGAGAAAATGCTGATAACGTGCTGATGTTTTGAGTTGTTGCTAAGTAGTCAGGGACAGCCCAGCTTCTCGTGCTGGCCGGCCAGCGAGCCGGCTGGGGGGGCCTGGGGAGCTGGGAGGGGACATGGCCAGGACAGCTG
>NW_010540034.1:0-4319 GCF_000687285.1 Phaethon lepturus | reverse complement strand
CACTGTGGGGGAGTGAGCGAGCGGCTGCGTGGGCTGAGTTGCCGGCCGGGGCTAACCCACGACACCAGTGTAGCTCCGCTGATGGCGATGGTTCTAAAGGAAGATGAGAGCTGTACAACACTGCCCGCAGACTGGAGGATATGTTACCGTTCAGAACCTTAACTGGGTAACTTGGAGAGCAACCGTACTCTTTCAGCATTGCTTTTTATTTCAGAGGCTCTCCTAACATGGCTTATCAGAACAGCGTTCTGTTTATTAATAATTACCCTTATTACTATAGAAACAGGCAAAACAAACAGAAATTACCTATAATTTTCCACTGCTGAAGTTCAAATGCATGACTGTGCTACTGAAGTAAATCTCTAGGAATATTTGAAAAATTATATAATTATCTCCAAAATGTGCTAATAGTCCTAAAGCAAATGGCTTTTCATTGCATTTGTTACTTGTGACCTCTTAGCTCAATAATTCAGGAAGAGGTGTCTGCAAGCACTTTCAGTCTAATGGAAGGGGTAGATGCTGTTTGATTTGTGCTTCTTTCTGGCAATCTCAAATAATTATTTCTCTAAAACAGAGAAAGTGATACTAGATAGAAAGATGCATAGCTGAAATATGTCGTCACAGGAAAACGTGAGGCTATTGCTTTGCTACGAAGCAGAGAGGCACTAGCAAGGAGTGACAGCTCGGTGTGAAAAAGGACTTTGCATGTTCTTCAGAAAGAAAAAGGACTGTGCAAAAGCAATACCTGATTTATTAGTAATTTATAATCAATATAAGCAATGATTTATAATCCACAATTAATTGATTTTTCTAATAGGATTCAGAGAGGCCCAAATCCCCTAGTTCCCAACTTGCCTTTAATAACAGGCACCACCACAGAAATGTGACATTTTAAGCCTTGCCCAACACACAGAACATTCTCCATCCCCACTGACTGAAGACATCTACTAGTCTGCAGTCTTCACCTACAAAAGACATTGTCTAAACGAGATTCTAGCACAGCAAGTGGACCTTCCCCCTCGGATACATTATTGTTACCACCAGTCTGGCACCCCAAACCTGACCCAGTAACCCTCTCTGACCATCAACAAACCCAAGCGCGACGTTTTGCATGGCGCTCAGAGGGGCGAACCTGCACTCTTGCCAAACAGGGGCTCGGCTCTCTTCCTGTGGAAACGTGTAGCGATGGGAAATTAAAATTCTACAAATAGAAAGCATGGACTGTGCTGCAAAAGCAAAACTCAGTAGTAATGAGAACATGTGCACAAGCAGTATGAATTTATATCTGCGTATCTACATATACTGTCATGCACAAATATGCACCTATGCATGCCTGTATTACCGAAGATGTAGGAAAACTCTACATTTGCTGATTCCTTCAGAATATATTGCTAGCCCACTTACACATGTTGTACTATCACCTTCCCCATGTCTTGCAGTTCAAAAACTCCAAAGTTAGTTTGTCATTCATTACAAAGACTGCTTTACCTGCCACTGCAAATTTCTGCTTCTGTAAAGTCCATCACATAATATGGCTATTTTGGGTTTCAGCCTGCTTTTAAAAAAAAAAAGTAGACTGTGGTAACAGAGACCCCACCAGACATTTTCCTTTGTAACGTGTTTCATATGCCCTCAGACCTTTTAATTAAGCAGTTCACTGTCTGATGGGGGGAGGACAGGACAGGGAAGAGATTGATTTTAGAATTCATCATTAAATGCCCTTGGGTTTTTTCCCTTTTTTTCCCCCCACTTTGTTTTTCTAATAACATTATGGCATTGTCTGCCCACAGAATCAGAGAGAACTTCAGAGAAGTCAGATCGTTGGAGGGTTGGTGACTATATGTATGTTTTAATGCTTGAAACTTTATTATATAAGGTGTTTTCTGGGAACTCTTCATGGAAACTGATTTTTCATTGCACAAAAATACCCACCCATTCACACACATACAAAAAAGGGATTTTTCGTTAAGTGCTCTTGAAATGTATGGGCTGGGATGGCCTTTTCATCTCTACTGGTTGGCAGGTCACCTGCCTTACTGCAGCGCTACTGTGGACTCCTAAAAGCATTTTCAGCTTTATGAACAAACTGATATAAAACACGTTAAGTCTGACCCTGCAATTATGTTGCATTGAGCAGGATCAGAACAGTTATTGCCTCTTGCAATCTTCCCTTTGTCAGTTCAAATGCAAAGAGCACTGATAAACATTAATGGCAACCAAGTAATAGTTAAGCCTCAACATTAATTTTTAACCTATTTCAGTCAGCAAGTCCAGGGACTGCCATTTAAAGATAATGAGACAGCTGTCAATGGCAGGGATGTGTTATAATCACTGAGAACTGTATGGAGGGCAGAGGAATCGGCAGAATGTCTGAGCTAGTTTTATAAAGACCCCAGTGTCCTCAACTATGTTAAAAAAGCCTCATGGGAAGCACTCCCTTTTCCGTATTGCCTAATGCAGTACTAATAAAGAAATTAAAAATGTAGGTGTGGCCCATCATAGAGATTTCCCTGGGTTTCTAATTTCAGATAAACATTAGCAAGTATATATGAATACGCACAGGAAATTAAGTTTTCCTCCACGGGCAGAACATTTGCCTGGAGAAACACCGTCGGACACTCTGCGAGAAGCAGCCCTCCTGTGCTGCAGGAAAAAAAGCCTGATCTGGCACGGTCTGGATCACCTCTACTCCAGCTGAAGCCGGTGGAAGCAGAGGGAACTCTGCAGTATCACCCCAGGCCAGTTTCCAGCGGCGGAGCAGCGATTACTTAATGACACCTAGAAGCCCCTTACAAAGAGAAGCAACACCACAACGTCAGTGCCACCAAAGCTGGTGGTGATTCTGCAGAGAACATGTAGCAATTAGTGGGAGTCTGTCAAACTATGCATGGCAAATCGCATGCATCGTGAATTTTGGGTTGTTTTACTGCTGTTTTCTAAATCATTAAGAACTAGTTACAATCTCCCAAGAATGTATTTTTAAATCGGAACACCGGCGTATAATTTCGGGTTCGTTTATAAGCCAATCACTTCAGATACTTTAGCTATAAATTTTATGATCAGTATTACAACAGTACTGACGTTATCTCTTCAATCATGGCAAAAAGTATTGGGTGTCATCTGAGCCCTCCCCCAAAGCACAGCATTTCTCCGTCACTTCTCATTTGATATCGCATCTGCAGTTTCTATGTCTCCTCTCTAGATGTGTGGACTGATCTGTAGATTTGCATGGAACAGAAATTTCAGGACTTCAGTGTGGAATAATAGCTCAAAGTTATCACAGTTTTACCGACTTTTCATAAGCGTTTTGTCCGCACTCATTCTTTTACGCTCTCCTGACGTTTTCTCTAGATACCACTTAATATAATGTTTTTAAACTGAAAGCATATGCTTTGGAAAATTGCTTCTCAAAGCATTACGCCCTTCATCTCCCACATCCTGTGATTCAAAGGTACAACTTTTCTCAGCCGTGAAGATTTGCATCACATGCATGTAACGTTACCTGCCTTCATACCTATCAGGATCATTGTGTTCGCAAATTTAAAGTAATTATTTCACTTATATTTAGGGTGGCTATTACATAGTTTAATGACTTCATTAGCAAGATTCAAAAAGGCCATCAAACACCATTTTTCGGTTGTGGTGAATAGAAAATCTAAGACAGAAGCGAACAAAAACCTTAGAGCTGGCTGTAAAATCAGAAAAATCTCACATGGTTGCTGATACATAATGATCATTCTTGTAATTTTAAAATCCGTTATGAATGGAGGTTTGTCTATCGGGAAATGCCATTTTTTTGGCACTGCACGTACAGTTCCTGCCGTGAGTCCCGTTTTGCTTTCCTGAGCTTTTCGCTTAAGGTAATCACCATGTGAAACCCGACCAGCAACAAAGGGCTGAGAATGACCCGGGACACCAGGTTCTCATGCACAAGACTTCCAGAGATACGCGGCAGAAGCTTGACTGACAGAAACCTGCTCACTGGTCACTCAGATCCAAACCTATTCCTCAGCTGCTTCCAGAGTCTCTCTCTTTTTTTTTTTTTTTTTTTTAATATTTAAAACCAGCTCACAGTTCGGAGGCGGAGGGGATCGCTGTTGACACGAAACCTCAGCATCTCAGCTGTGTTACAGCTCTTGTACCGCGGGAAGCCTGCTCAAACGGCGACGAAGCGCCGGCCGCAGAGGAAGGACCATTTGTATTTTCGGTTTCTAAAATGGAAGCTGGGCCGTGCCTCTCCCGTAACGGCGCAGCCACCCCCTTCCAGCGCGCTTTCCGGTGCAGCTGGGACAAACTGTAACCAAGCAACAGCCGGTTCC
>NW_010540033.1:56098-95223 GCF_000687285.1 Phaethon lepturus | reverse complement strand
CCTGCCTTTAACGGCGGAGTTTCTCCGCGCTTCCCTTCATCTCCCGGGGATAAATGATAAATCTGGCTGTGTAACCGGGGGGTTTCTGTCAGCTTCCCCGCTTACCGACGTGACCCCCGAGGAGTGCGCCGATACGTGACCGCTCGGCACCGGGCGAAGGGAGGGACACAAACACTCGAGGCGGTAAAAAACACGGCAAACGCGTCTCTTCGCACCCCCAGCCCTGTGGAAGCAGACGCTGGAAACTTTCCGCTGCGCGCCCGTACGGAGCGAGCGCGGCTGCGTTCCCAGCCCTGCGGCTCAGGTGCACCGCTCGCGTTGGGCGTTCAGTGCTTGGTGCTCGGCAGTGGCTTGTTTCCCCCTGCTCTCCTCAGCAGCCTGAGGTGAGAGGGAAGGTGCAAGGAAATGAGGGGTGATAGTCGGTAGTTTGTAATCTTTTTCTGCCCCTGTTTTGAGTTACGCTGATACATTCCCAAATCGCCCATCTGCACACTCCTTCAGTAGGGCATTTCCAGTGTAATCCCATCAGCCTTTAGTCGTGAAAGTAATCCTTCTCTGAGCAGCGCTGTTGAAATCGGGGTAGGGTTTGCTTCTTAGGTCATCAATTCTCAATTTTGACCTTGTAATCTTAATAAGCAATTGTGAACAATATCCAGAGATCATATTCTTCAGAGCTAAATGAGCTACCCGAGGCTCTATTTCACTGTAATGTAGTGGCAAAGCATTGCAAAAGAGTTTTATACATCATTATGGTTCCACCCTCCCCCAGTTTTTTTAGATAAAGTTTGCAAGGTGCAGAAGTCAAATATCAAATGTAAAGCGTGGTTAGCACCTGACAGGTGCTTTATTAATTTGACAAAAACAAGTTTTGAGAAAACTGTTAAAGGAAATGCACTGTATGTCATTCTTTGTATGTTACATGGGAGCAGCTCTCAAGATATGAGTAAACTTCCATATAATCTATGAAAATATTTTTATATTAATGATGCTATAAGAGATTTTGTCCTGGAAGAACCTCTCGAACCTCATGACTGTTACTGCTTAACATAGTTTGTATGTTACTGAACAGAGATGACAACAAAACCAAGGATCGTAAACGGTACATTTGGGCAACTGTATTACCACAGCACCTGATAATAAATGTGAGGTAGCGTATCTTAGAGAAATATTTATCTCCATAATATACAAACTCACTAAAGCGCTCGATTCTTAAATCTTTCCTAATCGACTGTGAGAAATCACTGCTTTTATATCAAGATATATGAAGTGGGTGGATTACTGAATTGCAATGTAAGCTCCAACACAACACATTTGACTTTATTTCAGCATGATTGTTAAAGCAAGTGTAGTGCAGTTATAACCACAATTTAGAAACAAATTTTGTTAAATCTCAGAATAGAAATACTTCACTGTCTTAACATTTGCTAAGAAATCTCAGCTTTTTAACAGCTTCTAGGTTTAGAAGAAAATTTTTGCACTAATAATGATATGCTTTTGCATTATTTTTTGATATTTCAATATTTTTCCTTTTTTCATTGCAGATTATGTTTATTTTGAAAATTCTTCCAGCAATCCATATCTCATTAGGAGAATTGAAGAACTTAACAAGGTACACAAGTATCTAAGATTCTTGCTTGACCTTTGACAGCAGTCAGTGCACTTACCAACAACTGAGAATGCTTTCCATCCCATAAGACTTCTGTTGTGGTAGAATTTTCTGGGGGTTTTTTATTTGTTTTTGGTTTGGTGGGGTTTTTTTACCTTCTTGAGATTTGCTATGTATTTTGCGTATGTTTCAGTTACTGAAATCTTGCTGTGTGATATACTGTAATTCTGTCCTGTTACCTAAGGAAGCAGCCAGTTGATCATTCCTGGTGAATAGGAGTAGTCTGCTGTAAAAATTTCCAAACAAATCCTATGAATGCTTGAGGAAATGAATTAACTTAATTCTCTGTGTGGTGGCGACACTGTGAATCCATCTGGAATGATAGTGATCGTGTAATGTGTCTGCTTTTGGATGTATGTGTAAAGAGCTAGCAGGTATCAGTGAGACTTTGCAATGATCAAATGATAGAATATGTGAGTTCTGTGGCTGTTTATTGCTCTGCTTATTGGCAGCTGGGAATGAAGGATGGGCTTTTGAATAAAACGGGAGACTGTATTCTCTTGTCTTTATCTTGAGTGTATTTTTATAAAATGTGGAGGCTTTTCAGAGTGTCATTTTGGGGGAAATATGGTATATTTTTCTTCCTTCTTGTACTACTAAGAATGTTGTAGGATTTTTTTTTTTTTTTTTTAGCGTGGCATATTTTTACTGTTCCATCAAGCAGTTTTAAAACTTACTGATACATTATGTCAAAAGTTAATGATCAAAATGCCTATCATGATTTAAATAATGATAAAGATTTTTTTTTCCTGTGGTTAGAAAGTGAATTAAAAATTTCATGACCTGCAAACGGTTTTCTTCTTATTAATGTAACATAACACTATTCCATAGCAGATATCACCCACGTTACGTGTTAGTGCTGTCCAACACAACATCCACTGAACTTGTGCGTGGCAAATCATTTTAGACTTTTATTGGAGAAGAATATTTTTTATTTACAGTAATTGAAGTGATTCCAATCATATTCTTGTATGTAATGTTTATTATCTTTAAACTGCATTGCTATAATTTAATCTTGCTCGTGGATGGTAGAGCAGAGTCATGTATTGATTTTTTTTGTTTTTTAAGGAAGAGTTTAGAGGATATAGTCCAGATATCATAGTTATGAATTATGTGCTTTCATGTGTTAAAGGCACTGAGCAAACATGGAGATGTTACGCAAATATGTAATAAAATGCCTTGGTTATCATTTTACCGGAGATAAGATGCTTTCTTTTTATTGGTAAGAAATGTCATTAAAACATCATACCTTTCAGTGCTACATCTTGAATTTTAAATAAGTAACTCAAGGTAATTAATTGTGTACTTTTCATAACAAGAAAGAGGGTACTGTTCTTCAAATATTAGTAGTTTCTTTACATTATCAAGCTAAAGAGCACGATCCTTGTAAAGAGTCATGAAAACAACTGTGAACTAAATAGCTCTTTTATCTTATAAACAGAAGTGAATTTTTAAATAAACCATGTTATACTAAATGTGATTCCAAAAAAAATGCCAGAGTACTTTGAAATACACATTTCTTTCTAAAGCTGGGTTGCCAAGAAGTGTTCGCCAGCTTCTAATATTTCTTAAGGATTCTTACGTTAACATGATGCTGGCATTACATGTCTAAACAGCTGAATAATATAATCATTTAGTCCTAAGAATTTATATAATCAATACTGTTACTTGATCTGAAATTGATACTGGCCTGTGTCAGGAAGTTCTTACTTATTTGAGTAATTCTGTCGATTTAAGCCTGACTGATCATGTGAGAACTACTAATGAGAGAAAATTGCAAGCAGAGGGCATCTAATTTGTATTACTCAGCTGAGGAAGAGTACATTCTGACTTGATTTATCTTTCTTTTGTAGACTGCCAATGGAAATGTGGAAGCAAAAGTGGTTTGTTTTTACAGGAGAAGAGATATCTCCAACAGCCTTATAATGCTTGCAGATAAGCATGCTAGTAAGTAGATTGTGTAGGGCATTTTTGCTTTCTATCACAGCCTGTTCAGTTTCTGCAGCTGCTTAAATTTGCATTTCTTTGGCACGTGGAATATGTATTTATATTATGCATTAATTAATATCCAGTTAGATGCTTAGCATTATGGGATACTGGCCCTGCTCCTAGTAGTGGCTTCTGGGACTTAAGATGTATTAAAGTGATTGAAAGTCTCCATTTGAAGGAAAAAAGGAAGTTTTTTTAATCTGAAAGATACAGCTATATTTCTTTTTTTATGTCAAAAGTAAATCTTGGGTGTAAGTCGATTTAAGCTTAAGAGTGTGAGGATTTGATTTGACTTTTGAGTTGGACATAAACATGTATTGCTTACATAATCATTTACTTACGTAAAGAATGAAATGTATCATTGGAGACTGACAATCACTGGTGATTGTAAAATAAATGTTATGTGTATTTATGCTAAATTTAGTTATTAATAAAATAGTAGTAAGCATCATCTCATTGATTTTTCAGAAAAGCAACAGGTGGTAATAGGGGAAAAGAAGTCCCATTTTTGTCATGGACTTAACTTTTTTTGGTTGCTGCCATTTGGTATGCTATTTTTCTGTAACTTTATAATTAAAAATATAATTCTGAAGACAAAAACAATCTAAAAAACTGAGATGTTTGAGAAAATAGTTATTTGCAAAATATTTCACTCATGTTTGTAAATAACTGGTGTTAAATATGTCAACATCCAGTAAATTTCTTGCTATATATTGTTAAATAACATTTTGATTGTAAATGGTACCTGAGTTTTCAAAATAAATATATGAATAAGTGACATGGGGATTATAAATCTCTGTTCTCTAATTTATTGGCATGAATCTTAAAGGCATTACCTAATGCTGTATTTTGTGTGCAGGTATATGATGGAGTAGTTAGGTGCCTAAAAAAAACCCTTACAATTTGTTTAATGTCAAATTCTGATAATTTTACTCATACGAGTACCGTTAGTGAAGAGAAACAGCCAGCTTTTGGCATTTGTTTTGTTCTTTCATTAATCCTAGAGAAGTGGAGGTGATTTGAGTATGTAGTGTGAAGTACTAGCTTGGTTTTTAAAGAAAGAAGATACATCTTGCTTATCTTCTAAGGCAATGATTTATTTAAATGTTTTTCTAATATAGTTGGGTACTATAATACAGTATTTTTTATCTATAATAATTTTATAGTTATTGGTGACCTATTTTATGGTAGTCTTCCCCCACAATCATTATGTCTTTCGTGTTCTTCCATATGAAATATATAGAAACATAGAACTTTCAGTGAGCTTCACTAAGCTTTCTAGCACATTTTTTTGTTTTTCTTTTCTAATGGAGGGGGCAGGGAAGGATGTAGAGGGTAAAAATTTTACTGGAAACACAATAATTTGTTTTTAATTTTATTTTTAAAACATGAATCTTGTAAATATTTTTGGTTGGCTTATTTTTTAGAACAGGGTGTGTTAGTGGGCATCATTCAATCTGGAAAAGTGAATAAGATTTTTCCATTTCCTTTGTGAGTTTTAGATTGCCATTTTGTCAGCACTTTGATATAAAGGACTTGTTGACGGTCTGTTGCTCTTCCACTATAGCATACTAGGGGTTTGTTGGTGTCAGTAGGAGTACCATGGAATCTTCCATCACATTTTCGCTGTTGAGATTCTCTCGCAGTTTTCTAGTGGAAAAATAGAAATGTAATTTCTAGCTGATTCAACAAGCATCTTTAGAATGCCTCTGTCTCACAGGTCGTAAGTCTTCTAACCCAGTGTTCTTATGGATCAGATTTCTCTGTGGACGTTTTCTCTGTACATGTTTTCCTTCTGGCCAATCTGTAGAACCTGTACAGCTAAGTTGTCTTACGAGATATATATTGCAATTACAGGGGACAGCACATTGTGAAGGATTGCTTGCCTGGGTCTACATGCAGCTCATACAGCAGATGTAGTGAAATGTCAAATCAATTTAAATGTTTTGATTCTGGAATACCACAGTGTTCTGTTTAAAAATATGATGTATGTAAACAAAATATTTGTGTATTTATAAATTGAATGTTTTGGGAATGTTTTATACAGCTAAACATGTTGATGCTTCAACACTTTGTTGTGGTGTAACCTGGCAGGTAGCTAAAACCACCACACAGCCATTTGCTCACACCCCCTGCTACCCCTGCAGCAGCATGGGGGAGAGAATTAGGGGGGAGAGGGGAAAGTAGAACTCGTGAGTTGAGATAAAGATAGTTGAATAGGACAGGGGAAAAAAAAATAATAATGATAAAAGAATATACAAAACAAGTGATGCACAGCACAATTGCTCACCACCCGCTGACTGATGCCCAGTTAGTCCCCGAGTTGTGGTGCCTCCCCGACCAACTCCCCCAGTTTATATACTGAGCATGATGTCGTATGGTATGGAATATCCCTGTGGCCAGCCTGGGTCAGCTGTCCTGGCTGTGCCCCCTCCCAGCTTCCCGTCCACCCCCCGACTTCTCGCTGGCAGGACAGAGTGAGAAGCTGAACGGTCCTTTACTGCTCAGCAACAACTGAAAACACCAGCATGTTATCAACATTATTTTAATCCCAAACCCAAAGAACAGCACTATACCAGCTATCAGAAAGAAAATTAATGCTATCCCAGCTGAAACCCGGACACGCTTCTACCTGGTTTGTTACAAAATAAATGCTAAAAGATACGAGTTTCTTACAGAATGAAAACTCTAGTTCAGTCACTGGTTACTCCAGTGTATGTGTCTAGAGAAGTCTTTTAAGTATAAGATCTGCTTGTTCTTTTCTAACAGAAGAGGTTTTGTATTGGTAGCAATTATTTTTTTTTTCTTTATGATCAAGAAAACTGTCCTGAATAATGCACTGCTGAAGATTTTGGTAGGTGGGGATTGGGTTTTTTTGGGTGAGACTTCAATTTCTGAAGGTTGCATTTTGTGATGTAGGTATGGTCCCATTTAATAAGCGAAGAAGATAGCTTTGTAAGAAAGTGTTTTGGAACTTTTAAGAACAGATTTTCAATAACTTGAAAAAGTTTCAGAATGTTTGGGAAAAATGGAATGAAGTAGATCTGTGACACTATCACTAGTAAAGAGTCAATATGCTGTTTTTTGGGGGTGGTAGTGTTTGCTTTTTAAGTTGTCTTCAAAAAAGTTTAAGGATATAAAGAGAAATTGGGCGGGGGTGAGTTTTCCTTAGGCCATTCTAAAATACTCAGGTGCAGAGGAGTTCCCATGATTTCAAAGCATCTGACACTAATCTCTGAGGAAATTGTATTTACTCTGTTTTTTCTCTGGTGTTTCTGGTGGAAGTTAGTTTTAATGAGCATTTTTAGTCTACCAGTAGCATGTATGATGTCAGTCTAGATATGGGAGTAGTTCTATAAGCTGACTGTAGCCACTGAAATCCAGGGGTTTGGAATGTTTATGCGCTCTTGAAGCCACTACATTTTTCTTCCTTTGATTTCTTTTACTATAAAATAGAGTTTATGATAAGACCAACTTGAAAGACAAAACAAAGTACTGGCCAAGATCAGCTTCTTGATCCTATGCAGCCTCCTGAACTGAGTAGCGGACTTCTGCAGCATTAACACCCACCAGCTCTTAGGTTGCAGCCATTACCATAGGGTCACTGCAAGGGGGTCATTCCTTTCTTTGTGCAGCAGAGTAAGGCTTGCTTCATGGGGAAAAGAAGGAAAAGAGATGAATAGAAGACAGCAGGCAGTGCAAGAGCTATTGCAACAGATAACTGAAGTACATAAGCAAATGAACTTGGAGAGATGGGACAAAAACATTCAGCTCGTTAAAATGGGTGAAGCAAACATAAAGGGGTGGCATAGGGATGTTTTCTAACCAAGTGGTCTGAAATTGCCAACTGTAGCTGGATCTATAAAATTTAGAGGATCCTTTATCTAAGGTGGAGTTGATGTAAATATTTTAAGGCAAGGTTTTAATAGCTGGGGAGGGAGGAACTATACTAGCTCTGTTACCAGAACTGGGTTTGGGTTACAGTGAAAGGCTCAAAGTCTGTATTTCCTTCTTTTGTAATAAACTTATGCACTATTACTTTCTTGAAGCTGAGGAGGGTGGCCTGAGTGCTTGATGCCAATTTTTAGTTCTTTACATTACAAATTCTTTATCTGGTCATGTGCTATCATGTAGCACTGTGTTTGAAGTCTTTCTGTTATTGCAAGTCCTCAAATGTCTTTTGCCTAGTCAACCACCTGGGGAGGATTTAAAACAAAAAAATTCCTGTTGTCAGAGGCCTTTGTCTTCTGATTTATTAAGAGACCTTGCTTCAACTTAGGTGTGCTGAGCTCCTGACTAAATGCCCAGAATTTTTCTGGGCCTATGATAAAGCCCATGCACTATGTATTTTTTCTTATTAACAAAATTGATGGAATGAGACAGGAGTCAGTTTGGAAAAAAAACAACTGAGGCATATTGGTTTAAGTGACCAAGACATCAAAGGTAAAACTGCGATTTTTCTAGATTACAGAAGCTGTAGTCAAAATCTCCTTTTTTCAATCTCAATTGCTCTTTGTAGAGATTATGTACTGGCTTTACTTCTCATAGTTGCACTTTTTTTTAGGACTTTTCTTAGCCTTTGGCTCTTGAACAGTCATGTTCCATGTCACATTGCTTTGCAAAATGGTGTTTCTGCTACAGAATTTTTGTACACAATAGATTTCTAGGAAGAAGGGAAGAGTCCTGCTGGTGATCTAGTGATTCCTGTTGAACAGCTGGAGTCTGTACTCAGTTCTGACCTTGGTATGACACTGATGTATTGTGATCAGAAACAAATCAAGTATTCTGTCTGTACTTTATTTTCTTTATCTGCAAAGTAATGCTCTTAATAGAAGTTCTTATTACAGCTGGTGAAAAATATTTAATATGTCAGTATGTTTTTGTAGCTCCCATTAAAAGATTTCAAAGTGCCTTACAAATAAAAACTAAGAGTTTATTTAGTATATTAATGTCAAGAAAGTTCCAACAGTCCTAGAAGTGGTTTGATCTTACGCAGCAGTTTTGCTGCTCATGAGCTCTTTTACTTTCATGTAAAGATGCTTTGTATTTGTGGAAAAAAAAAAATTTGGCTATTGTAAATCTACATTAGCATCGTAATTGCCAAACATTCTAGATGCATCCAAGAGAATGAAGCTGTTAATATTCCATCTGATTTTTGGAAAGCATTTTATTTCAGTAGAACAGGAGGCTAGCAGGTAGCATAGAAGATGGCAAGAAAATGAGCTTAACTTGAGAAATACTGTTTAATATATTTAATAGTAATGCAGATTACTCATTAACATTCCCAAAGATATACAAAACTGAAATGTGAATTCCTTTCATATGTCATCAGTTTCTTTTAATGTATGGTTGCTGTTGCATAGTGGTATTCTTAATACTCAATTCCAGGAAAAATACATTAGAGTTTTTCCTGCCCTCTTCAACAATTGAAGAAATACAACTTAGAAAGTTTCATTTTTCAGTATTTTTCTCAAATGTACATAGAACTAAAACAGAAGTGTGTTAGTGTACACCAGAACTAAAACGGCAATTCAGATATTCAGTCTATAAGAAAAAAATTATGTGTGTGTGGAGACTCTAGAGGTTCAGTAAAGAACTCCAGAGTAAAATGCCTAAAACACTTTGTAGTGTTCAGTGTTCTTTTCTCTTAGTCACATATTTGACTCAGTGTAATTCAAAACATGTATAATCTGTTACTACTGGGTTATTTTTGTCCAATTAGATGATAACACAACCAAAAACTTGTGCTTTTTTTCTGTCGTAGTTCTTTTTCATCATGGTAGTTCTTGTACTTCAAACTAAGAAGCTGTTATTCAGAAAGGGTATAATGTTTCTTTAATCACAGTCCGTTTTCTGAAAAATTACTTTAAGATGAAACGCTTTTTCTCTTACTTAATTCAGATCATATAATGTCTTAATATAAAAAGTATTTTTTGACTGGAGATCTTATTTGAAACCTTAAGTTGGCTTTTCTTTGGTCCCATACGTTCCCTTGAATACCTGTTGTCTCCAAAACCTGTGTTAGAAGCTTCTTGTTAGAAGCATCTTTGGCCAAATGAATGTGAGAGACAAATGCTAGTTCTTCCATTGCATATGATCCATTTTCTCCATAATTTTAAATGGTGAAATATTTTTTTTTTTATATGGAGAATGCTTATATATTGTTGTATCCTATATATAACTTACAGGAGATGAATTAAGACAGTTTATTTGCTTTACTGGTAGTGCTAGTAGAGATTGACATCCATCCTACAGGAAGGGATGCTCAGAGGCAAAGAGTTCTTAGTTACTCTTTCAAGGGAATTGAAGTTTAAAGAGCTGCGTGTTTAGCAGTGGTCCTTTGAATGAAAGGGCATTGTATTGCATTGGTCTTGATACAAATAAAACAGAAACAAAACATTTTGGGTTTTACTTATGGTCACATGGGTGCAAAAAAAGCTTTAAAGCTCAATAGTTCAATTGATTTGCATCTCTTACAGTAGTTTGT
The DNA here is from genome assembly GCF_000687285.1 of Phaethon lepturus. NCBI lineage: Eukaryota > Metazoa > Chordata > Aves > Phaethontiformes > Phaethontidae > Phaethon > Phaethon lepturus. The sequence goes on along the minus strand of NW_010540033.1, from coordinate 85,081 downwards.
AAGTGGCTCTACCATGGAATTCAGTGGTTTTCGGGAGGTTTTCTGTTAGGTTACAGTTTGGTTTTTAGTTGTACTAGGTGAGAAGGCCTCTTTCCTGCTTCCTGTTCAGAGAACAGATCTGTTGATACTACCCTGTGGTGAAGGATACAATTTTTCTGGATGCTAAGAGGGAAGGGAGCTAAGGAGTGGGAAGGCAGAGCTGGGAATCAAAGATAGGAGAATCTCTTGGAGCATTTATAAGGAAGAAGGCGGCTTAGCTGCTAGATATGCCGGAGGAGTGGGTGAGCAGACCTGTGTAACTGGTTCAGTGAGATACTACCTTCTTAATCTCAAGGGTTCTGTAAATATAAACTAATGTTTGTTTGCAGCTCAGTGTCCCTGGCCCTGTCATCTGTGTCCACCACCACCCCTCCCCGCCCCGGTGAGTTCCCAAGAATTAGGAGAAAAATATTTTTGACCTCACATATTTGCCTTCTTTTCTTTGAGAAAAAGACCCATTTTTTCAGAAGTCCATGTCTGTGAGTAAGCCATTAGAAGACTCTTGGGTTGGCTTTGAAGATGGGGTGGTGAACAGAGACAAAACCAAATACAGTAAGCCAGGAAAGTTTAGGAGAATGAGTTCCAGTGGCTCTTTTGCTCGAGACGGGAATTTTACATGTTATACTTATTTACAGTCAACTAATAGAGACATGTAAACTAAGCACTAGCAAATTCAAGTATGTTGTATTGCTTCTGGGGATCCTGAAGTCTGTGATGTGGGTGAAGCACAACCTAGGAGGATCATTTAAGGATGATACAGATAACAAATTCTTTAATCAGTGGCCGAGTAGCTTTTATGCTAAGGTAATTTTATATTAGTGTAAATATCACTTTCACTGAAAATGAGCTTGAGGAATAGGATTTTTTTTTTGTGAGGAAGGCATGGCCTTTTTGATCTCCTGAGACAGGGGAATATGAAGTTTTCCTTCATTTACCCAAGAGAATGCCTTCAGTTGTAATTTACTTGGAGAGGGGGGAAAAATTCAGAACTTGCTGAAATAGAGCAAGCCTTGTCCAAAATTACATCCTTGTCGCCAAGGAGAAACTTGTCTCAAGGCTCCCAATTATCCTTTTCAAGGGCGCTTTGGGTAGTCTCATAAATTATGTGTTTTGTTCATTTGATTTTTGTGCAAGAACTGCATACTTGTGATTTCCACCCCCCAACCGTAAAAGCAATAAAGAAGCAGTAATGAGGAGCTTTTTGCTTCTGACAGTATCAGAGTCTTCTTTTTGTGAATGACATTTTAGAATTACTAGTTAACTGTAGTGTATATTGTCTCATTAACAAGTTTACTGTCAGCTCTAAGTATCTTGTGGAATTATTAACTGCTGTGACCGTTCAGACTCTTCTTTTGGTGTAGAATGTCTTGTTAAATTGTGAACGTTAATGATCTTCTCTTAATGGAGTGAATGGATTTCTAACTCCTAAGTAATCTTAGGAGTTCTTAGCTCTAGCGGAAAACTTGGATAAATACTTTTTTTTTTTTCACCTGAGTATATGTGATCTGCATTTGGGTATGTAGGATTTTATACGTATAAAAATACCATCTGCTCTGTGCAGTTAGTTTGTATAACTAGTAGTTTGCTAAACTAGCTAGTAACTGCTAGCTTCATCTTTTGACCTCTTAAGAATAGATTTATAATTTTGGGCAACCATACCTAGATTTTTTTTTTTTTTTAAATTCAAAAACCTTACTTTCTGCACACATAATTTAAAAGGTTTGAACACATTGGTGCTAATCTCTGTGAGTGTAAAAATAAACTAAAACCAAAATCTGGATTAACTTCGTGAGCTTGTTGTGGAGGGTGGAAAGCTACAAAATACCAATTCGTATTTATGCTTAAAACTGTTTAATAGATATCTGAAATTCAGCTTTTGTTTTTATTACTGAATTACTGAAATGATTTATTTAGTATGTTTCCCCATTAGGGAGTGACTTAGGGCACAAAGGAAGGTGGCAGTTTTTTGAGCTCTACTCACAAAATAAATTATTCACATTTGAGTTCTTGGAAGATGACAGCATTCACAGAAAATTGCCAAGGCATTGTGTGAATCCTTAGGATTCGTTTCCCTGTGGTCAAGTTTAAATACGTGCATCAGTGTTAATGTACTTCTTGTTCAGGGTTTCTTTGATTTGTGGAAAACACGTAACTGTCATCTCTCAGCTGCTAACTTTTTCTTGCCTCCTTAGTGTTTGTTAATGGTGCAGGCCAATGATCTACACAGTTTTCTTGATGACCTACAAAATAGTAGTAACATTTAAATTGATATTATTGATTTTTATTTTTTTTTTTTTTTTTGGTCTCAGGAAGATAAATAGGATGTTTCAAGCCTTCTAGATTTCCGTAATCTCAGGTGGTTCTAGTTTTTTCCTTGGCTCGTAATTTTACGTGACTCTTCCCACTTTCTCCCAAGTGTACCCACACTGTACCAAAGCACCTGAGACATAAATTTTAGTCTACAAAAATATTTCTAGGTTATCTCTATCTGTAAAACTCCAATTAGAGATGCATTTTACATCTTCAGAGAGTCCTCTGATAGTCTAATTGAATCAGTAGTTTGTATCATTTACAAATCTGAATGATGTAAACTCACTAGTAATACAGAAAGACTTTTTTCCCATCACGCAGTGGCAGTTAAATACATGAATCAGGGATAAGGCCTGATAGTTTAAAGGCTTACCAGCAATCGTTCTTGAATGTCTGTATCGTGCAGTGGAATGAAGTCTGCAGTAGTTGTCCTCAGTAATACTCGTGCATGATGACTGAGATGGAGCTTATTAGCTTGGGCAAAGCTTGGCGAGAAGGAATATAGCTTCCTACCCAAGCTGCTTCGTGCAGTGCTGAGTGTGTATGGCGTGAGGTATTATGGAAGAGGCAGAGTAGCAGATAAGATTAATATGTAAAGTACTTCTGTGGTTTGTCTGTAAACTCTTTTTCTGTTAAATGTAGCCTGGACAAATAACAGGATATGGGCTCAAAGTTACTGTATATATTGAATTTGACATGCCCGGAACTACATGGAGTAGCAGAGTGGGTGGCTGGAATGGCTGTGCTATTTGGACATGTGATTTGTCTGTTTGATCACTACTTTGTTTTTCCCCTCAGCTATTGTTTGTAACCCTATCTGAGCAAGGGAAGATTCGTAGTGTGAACCTGGTTTTGATTCTGATTTTCATGCACTACGCAAGTGCTTTGGCAAGGAAATGTTTTGTACTAATATAGAATACATCGCTCGCATGAGCAAAATAAGTTTGAGTGGTAAAAATACCCCTCAAAATACACCCCCACCCCCACCCCCCCCCGTAAAAGCCTGTTGTACATTATCAAATCCCTGAAAGACTTTGGGGAACTAAGTAGTTCATTTTGACTGTCACCCACTGTGTGAATCCAAAATTTGTTTGCAGATTTATCACAGTACGTAAGATGTCTTCTCTCTGCAGATTGCATAGTTGCTGGGCTATGCATAGAGCACTATGTATGCGTACATCCAGGGGTTATGTAAGTACGTGTGCGTTTTCTACTTGTGCAACAGGTTATGCATCTATCAAAAACCAGCACAACTGAATTAGCAGTCTTCCCATTTTTGATATGTGAAGTGATAGACTTAAATTTTCATTTGTCTGGTTTTGTTTCTCTGAAGGATTGTAACAGTGAGATGCAACGTTGAAGAGAATCATGTTTCAGTTTCCTGTATTAAAAGTGCAGCCTTGTTTTGGCTTAAACCTGTGCAGAAATTGTTAGTGTTGGCAGGGTCAGTGACCTGTAACCTAGTCCTACAGGGTACTGTGGCCCTTCGCTATGTGATGGTTCCTTTAGGCCAGATCCTTTGACTGATGCTGCTGTCATGAGTGAAATCCTGATGCTGTTTTCGGTAGGGCCTCAAGGGGCCAAGAACTCAGTTGCCAAGTATCATACAAGAAAAAGGGCTTTGATATATGGACAGCTTCTATATTTATATTTGCCTTCAAAGGGTGACTAGCTTCATATACTTTAATAATGCTCTTCCCATTTTCTTCTGCTTTTAATTTTTTTCTTAATTAAAAGAGGAAGAAAAAGCCAGGATCAGAATGCTGTGCATTCAACATATATGGAGTGAATAAATGATGATTTTTTTATATTTTACTTGATACTGTAACAAACATGCTATTTGAATGTGTTGGCTACAAAACAAAGTACTTGGAGTAGAAGAAAATATTCATTGGTTTACTTGACTTAATTTCCATTTATTAAAAAAAAAAAAAAAGACAAAAATGGCATATGTATTAAAGATTTGACTTGTTAATACAATGGGATGTTTATTTTTATGCTGTTTTGGTTGCTTTTTTTCCCACCAGCATCAAAATTAATACATTAAAAGGTATTAATAAATTAAAAGGTCTTAATAACTTGAAGTGATACATATATTCACGTCTCTCTATACTTTTCTCAGTATAGTATAGTTCCTGTTTATTAGACTCTTAAGATCTCTGTACATGCATCAAGGAGATTAATATACCCGGGAAGATAAATCTCTAGCATAGCTGAAGATGGAAAAAAATGAACTTTTACAGACCATCAAAGTGAATGAGCAACTTTTGCTGCTTGCCTCATCAGGTGTATAAACAGGAAAGCTTTCTTACTGTGCTGACATTGAGCAGACATTATCTTGGATAACATTCTTCTCATTTTAAAATCTTGCACATAGAACTTTAATGTGTCTTGGGTAAGTTTACTCAATCACAGGATATACAAATCCTTTTCTTTCTTTTTTTTTCTACTACTACTTTCCTCCCTGCAAAAAATAAAACAAAATTCAGCCCTTCTAGAAGGAGATAGTGTAGAAGAGAAATAATTTGTGTTCTATAAGCAAAATCATATGCCATTCTGAGTAGGGGTAGGAAAGTGCTTGTACAATCTGTGTCTTTTCATCTCTGCCAACAGATTTTGAAAAGCTGTTTACCTGCTATTGAAGATATGAGTTGTATGTTAGAAAAGCATTTCATATATCTGAAGCTCTGTGGTGGTTGTCACAGTGAAAGAAAATGCCAGTGTAGATCTTAAATGTGGACTTTGGGTTCTTAAAGAAAACTTAAGAGATTTTTGGTGTTCTGAGTTCTCTATGTGATTTTTTTGGTGTTTGTTTGTTTAATATTTATACTGCATTTTGTTAAGGAGAGGCAACTATACAACTTGTTAACTAAGTAGATCAGGCACACCTTTTGCCTATTCTAAAGAAAAGACCATCTTGTTCTAGCAAGATATTATGAGCCGGAAGTCTGTATGGAAATGGTGAAAATCCAAGTGATAGGAGACATTGTTAATAGCATCAGTTTCATGAAAATGGAAGATACAGATTTCCTTTTTCTCAAAATCAGGTCTAATAATTATTCATGCAAGTTACATGGCATTGTTGCAGATAGATAGCCTTTGTATTTCTTGAGCCAAATGATAGATTTAGAAAATGATTTCCTGGGCAGTATCAGATTCCCTATGTGCACTTTAGCCCTGTGGGTGGTCTGCCACCCTGGATTTGAGAGTACAAGTTTCCACTCTCTTTCCCACCACAGTTCTAAACGTATGTACACTTTGGAAAAATTACTGCTTGACTTCCATTTCAGCTGATGAGCTTGATACCAGTTATGGGACATTGAAAATATCCATCATATTGCAAATAGCTGTGTCCATGGCACACTTCTGAATCTGCTGCTTGCTGCTACTAACGAGCTGCTTGAAGAAACACTGCACAGGACTGTTGCTCCACACATGCTGCAAGAGGTTGCTACGGTTCATACAGATGTACATGGCAACACATTTTGAGCCCTAAGCAGGATGTTTTCTTGTTTGTGAGTTTGCATTTGAATAGATGAGGCAGAAAGCAGGTAAGAGGGAGAGAGGGGAAAAATCTAGTTTAGATTTATGATACAGAATTGCCAGCTCTTTTACCACTGTGTGCATGTCACTGTTTTCATGCTTCTATGGGACCCTTCTGTTCTATAGTGTTGTCATAAACTAGCTTGCAGTGCTGAATAATAGTGTTAAAAACCTAGTGTGCTTACTCTTGCATTTATTCATGTCGCATTTAATTCGTTAGGATATACTTGTTAATGTAGCACACCATGATTCATACTACTTATGAAGGTAATCCTTCCTTGACTTCCTCCCACGAGCTCCTTGCTCTCAAAAATCTCCAAAACCGGTTATCCAAAAACCACACCCATTAAGTTTTGGAAGGTAGAGTTTTCTGGTAATGAAAACTGTGATAGTTTTCATAAAACACTTTTGCTACAGACCTGTGATAAACATGAGGTAGTTACCCAGTTGCTTATAACTGACTGTCATCCTGGGAGTTGTTATGATTGTAACATGCTACTTGGAAGTACTCAAAAAAAACTTTTGCATGATTTTAGAAATAATTTTTTATTACTGGAGCATAGGTGTGACGTATTAGTTCCTAATGGTTGTGCAGTGTAATTATTTTTATTTTGTGACCTCCTTTAGAAAAATAATGATGAGGTAGTGTGGGAGGATCACCTGGAAAATTGTGTAAGAAAACTGGATAACCCCTTAAAGACTATGCGTATATCTGTGCTGTCCAACAGGAATTAGAAGTACAACTGTTCCCTCTAAAGACAACCTATAATTTTTTTTTTCTACCTGCTGAATTGCCGAGATTCACACTTTAGATAGTAAAATGCTATGTAAATGACTCAATCCATACAAATTGTGCTTTAAGTTTCTAATCCTATTGGACAGTAACAGCAAATGCCAAATTGATGTTATATATTCTAACAGCCATCTGAACATTGTACTAACAGATGTGGTGTAAGTAAAGCTAACTAATTCAGCTTTGGGAAACACTTTCTCAGTCAAATTGACAGTATAACTATGCATAGTCTAGCTCACAAAGGTGATTAAACTGCTTTAGTACAGCATTAGGGGCTTAGGTATCACAACTAAGCACAACACAACATGTGGCAAGAAGCCTCGCGCAGATGAGCAAATTGGCCAACTGCTCACCTAAGACAGCTCTTCATTCACAATCTGAATAGAGTTGTTCAGATGGTTAGACTTATTTGTACTCATTTTGGCAGTAAATACATTTACTCCCTCTCCCCCAAAATCTGTATTTATAATTCTGAACTGCTGTAGTGTCTAACTGCCAAATGTGTGCTTGATGTTTTCACCACAACCAGCTAAGCTTAAAAGAGACTCATGCACAGCCATCTTTCCATTGATGTGTGTGGTAAACTTGCTGCCGTTCAGCATTCTCAGCTTTTTATCTGCAGGTTTTAAAATATGTTGGTGATACCTATGATGTATATAGTTTTTGGGCTGAGTATAGAAGAAAAAGGTATACAGGAAAGGAAAAAGTTTAGAAACTGTTCCCTAAGTAAGGTTTAGTGGCATCCTTTGAACTGAAATTCACACTGATCTAATACAATTTTAAATGTATTTTAGCAAACTTTGTGAAACTGCTGTAACTCTACAAATTGTGTGATTTAAATCTCTCTAAGCTTGCATAAGCCAGATGCAGTTAAGCCAAAGTATGGTTTCAGAATTGGAAGCAATTACATTTAAGAGGTAGGAAGTTAATGCACCTTAGTCTTTGGTTACACTGCTGATTTAATTCAGCATTGGTCCGTGCTGCTTTTGAAGAGAGTGGTGTTGGTTTTTCCCATCGTGTCTTCCCAGTTTAGGGGTCTCATTCTTGTTTTTTTCTTTTGTGCCAGCACTAGCATTTTTGGCAGGCACACCAGACCATGGAATTGGAATTGATCTGAATTAGGGGACAGCTAGGTGAACAAAAAAGGAATTGCATGCTCTGAGTCAGATGGTGCTTAAGGGTGTGTAGAGTTCCATAGGGATCTATCCATATAGGGACCTGTCTTTATCAATGACCTGGAGCAGGTGGTGCACTCTTGTTATGTTCGCAGGTGACACCACAGTGAGGGGGATGACCAGGTACACTCGAGGGAAGGGCTGGTAGTCAAGGCTTCCTAGAATGCAGGAGGAATGGTCTGTTGAGAACCTGAAGATACTTATTAGAGTCAAATGCCACGTCTTGCACCTGGGAAGGAAGAGCCCCTGGCAGGGATACAGGCTGGGGCCAGAGGGGCTTAGGGGAGCAGCTCTGCAGGAAAGGGCCTGCGGGTGCTGGCAGACAGTAACTCCCTGGCAATGGCCAACAGCATCCTGACCAGGCACAGAGCCAGTAGATCGAGGCAAGTGATTATCCTCCCAGATTATTCAGCACTTGTTGCATCACATCTAGGTATGGCATCTAGTTTTAGACCCCTGATACAGGAAAGTTGCTGATGAATTTGAGCAAGTTCAGGAGAGGCCACCATGATGGGCACTTGCCCTGCTAGGAGAGGCTTTGGAAACTGAACCTGTTGACAGCTTGGAGAAGAGGTGGACTCCCAGTGCCTCTGGGGAGGTAATAGAGAAGATGGAGTTGGACTCTGCTGTGACTAAATGAAACAGGAGTGATTCAGGTTAGATATAAGCAAAAGCTTTTTCACCATGATTGGGTTGCTGGAGAGGTTATGCGGTCTCTGTCTTCAGAGGTTTTCAAGACCCAACTGAATGAAATGCTGCATAACCTGGGCTGACCTGACAGCTAAGCCTGCTTTGAGGAGGAGTTTGTAGTAGAGACCTCCTGAGGCCCCTTCCAGCCTAAATTACTCTGTGTTTCCATGGTTCTGTGATGCAGCCAACCTCTAGCTGAAAATAAAGCTGTCAGCAGTTTGGTGGCAATAGAGGGAGAACTTCGTCCTTCTCTTTTTTAAGACTGAAGTTTTACTCCTTTCTGAAGATAGCCTTCAGTGTTTAAATTTAATCTCTCTTACCTTCTGTTGCAGTAGACCAGGGGGGCACATGGTGTGTTATTTTGACTTAGTTAAGGAAGAGTAATATGTTAGAGGAATCTAACTTGTCTGCTACCTGATGGTTAACTATAGACGGGTCTGAGTCGCATTTAAACCTTTAAGTGTCTTTCAGGATTTTATTTTTTTTAAGCTATTTTTAAACCATTTTATATTAAATGGGAGTATTGTGTTTCCGGAGACTTGCCCTCAGTTTATTTTGATTTTAGTTTTAAAAACAAGCAGTTCTTCCTAGTGGCAAGCTTGAGTCATCACAACACTTAAGTATAAACAAAGACACTATACAAAGTTTAGGTGACTCGGACCCTTGTCTCTTCTCATGCTCACTAACAGCACCATTTTCTAACAGTGAATCCCACAGATTAAATGGAAGAGGAGGGGGAAAAAGAAAAAAGAGTTCATCATGTTTTAGAAGTGGTGATGCATATGTAAAATGAGTGAGGATTACAGTTTCTTCCCGGTGTGTGTTGCTTGATTGAGTCAGTTAAGTCTTTCTTACATCGGAGGGAAAAAGGGAAGGGATGAGTCTGCAGCACTGCAACTGAAAGTATCACCAGATGACTCTGGTTTTCAGGATCAAAGTAAGTATTTACAATTGCTGATTAGAAAGCATGTACAATAAATAGATGTAAAGCTTTAAAAGCTCACTGGAGGTGTCTGCTTTTGCTCTCCAGGATTTTTCCTTTAAATAATGAAACACTTTTGTAAACCAGGAAGAGTACTACAAAACAGCATTACCTTAAACTTCGCCCGAGGCCTAAAGGGGATCATATAATTTTCAAAAACTGTTTGTATTCATCTTTGTAGTCATACCTAAGAGTTTCAAAATATTTTTAAGCTGAACAATTTAAAATGGAATTTTGTTTTCTCTCTAATCTTGGAACAGTGAGTCCTGTATGTCATCACCATATTGCTTCATTAAAGTATTTGCTCATTCTGAGCCATTGCTTTATTTCTCTTCCTGAGTGCTGAAAATGTGCTTAGTTTAGTGCTACTTCATGGTTTCCTGTATGTACCTTCCATTTCACTCCTTTTGACAGGAGTAATCTCTCTTTGGATGGCAAATTACATTTCACGTGTGCTGCAAATTGGAGTCAAAAAGGTGAAGAGATCTGTAGAAGTACTGGAAGTTCATCACCACTTTTCTTCTAATAAGTGTTAAGGCCTGATCTGTGCAAAAACAGGGTTCAAAAGCAGCTATCAATTTTTATTTAGATGCAGAGTTCTTTGTATTGCCGTCAAGCAAATTGGTTTTGTATTTATATTTACCATCAAGCAAATGTAGTTTTCTCACTTCTTTATGCTATCCAGTGTTTCCTTCCCTGGTACAGGTTTGTGTTACTGCTGGGGCAATCTATTACTTGTTTTACTAAATGCTATTCCTACTGTTAGCATTGCTTTTATATTAAAAAAAAATGGTAACATCATCCTGGTGATAAATTACATTGTGTTAAGAGTGGAACTGTTCTGTGTCTGGACATGGTTTGTTCTCCTGACTACTGAGATTATCAGATCATCATGACTGAAATACCAATGTTTTCTTTCTAAAAACACAACAGAAGAAGTTACATTGTTTCATGTTTAGGTTTGGAGTGTTTTAAGAGGTGTGTGTAAGAGACATTTAATTTCAGCTTCAGGCTTTTGCATCAACACGTTCTTGGCTTATGTAAATATATTATAAGTTTTGGGGGTTTTAAAAATTATTATTTAGTTTAAATTATTACTCTGAGGGAGCTATTAAGATACTTGAGCATGCTGTCTAAAGCCTATTTAAACTCTCTGGAATATCATCTCTGGCTCAGTGTAGCCAGTTTAAAATGACACATATTCTCCTGTGTTTTGTGCCATATCTGCAGTCAGATGTTTTGGATATGTCAATCTGGAATGGTCCCGGACACCTGTGTTTGGATGCCTAAATTGCTTTCTAATGGACTGCTTTCTGTCAGCTGTTTTCAGGTGGCTATAACACCTGCTTTAATATTTTTCAGGAAGAAGAGAGGAAATAAATAGCTGAGAACTTTGGACCTGTAGAATACTACAAGCAGTATATTTATTTAAAAAAAGAAAAACAGACAAAACAATAAGTCAACCACTGGCATGTCTTGGTATTTTAAGACAAAATATTAACACTTGGACTTTTAAATACAAATATAGCTTGTAATGGCCCCTTACTGTAATAAACACTTGTAGCTATTGCTTGCTTGAAACATAAACCTTTTAACATTAATTTCTATTTTTTCTTTAATTACTTGGTTAATTTAAAAAGTGCTTTGTCCTTGCACAGATTTTTTTAAGCCTTATTTGTTGTAAGTATTATAGATGCCAGAATAATTCTGAACTGAGTTGTGGTCTGACTTGAACCTGTACATGTGTCAGGTGAGGCTGTGGGCTGTCAGATGAGACTGGGGGGAGTCTTGTTTTCATTTTTGTTTTTTTAATTCTACCCCCCCACAAAACATGCCAAAACAAGGAAGGTCACTGGCAGGGTCTACAGCAAGATAGACTTAAAGTGGATGAAGTAGGGTTTGCAGAAGTTGGTTATATCAGGGTGTATTGTTCTGTCACTTTTGTGGAAAGAGCTATTAGAAGTGGCATGAGCTACACACAGGCATGATTAAAAAAAACAATGAAGTGTTGCATTTGGACAGCACTGTGGTTGCCGTGAGGATACAGGCGGGCTTCATTTTGTGATAGTGTCCGTAAGTTGTAAAAATGGTTATTGTTGGAAGAGTGGATGAGGTGATCTGTTGTAGGTAGTTATGTGAAATACTACCTCATGCTGAGGTTTCAGTGTTTAATTTCTGAGGCATTTTATAAAGTACACTTGGTTTTGCAGCTGATGGATAATTTAGCAGGTAGAAAATTGCTAAATCTTAGAGAAGTTATTAAAATGTCTGTATTTTTGCATACAATATTCACAGAGACTTTTCGTCCTTTCTGGGAAGGTAGAGGAAGTATGGATTGAAGTTCTGGATGTCCCAAGAATCCACTAGGAAGGCACATTTCAGCCATGAAGAAGATCCCAGGGTAGCCATTTTGGAGAGCCTGTCATTGTATGTGTGGTGGGTTGACCCTGGCTGGATGCCAGGTGCCCACCAAAGCTGCTCTATCACTCCCGTTCTCAGCTGGGCAGGGGAGAGAAAATACAACAAAAGGCTCGTGGGCCAAGGCAAGGACAGGGAGATCACTCAGCAGTTACTGCCACGGGCAAAATGTGCTCAACTTGGGGAAAATTAATTTATTACCAATCAAATCAGAGTAGGATAATGAGAACTAAAACCAAATCTTAAAATACCTTCTCCTCACCCATCCTGGGCTCAACTTCACTCCTGTATTCTCTACCTTCTCCCTTCCAGCGGTGCAGGCGGATGGGGAATGAAGGTTGTGTTTCTACCTCTCCTTCCTCCCCAGGGGGAGGGCTCCTCACACACTGCCCCTCCTCCATTGTGGGGTTCCTCCCATGGAAGACAGTCCTCCATGACCTTGTCTATGAGTCCTTGCCACAAGCTGCAGTTCTTCACGAACTGCTCCATCTTGGGTCCCTTCCACGGGGTCCTAAGTTCTGCCAGCAAACCTGCTCCAGCGTGGGCTTCTCTCTCCATGGGTCCTTCTAGGATTTTGCTCCAGTGTGGGCTTCCCACGGGGTCACAGCCTCCTTCAGGCATCCCCCTGCTCCAGTGTGTGGACCCCAGGCTGCAGGTGGGTAGCTGCTCCACCATGGGGCTACATCACCATGGTCTTCACCACGAGCTGCACAGGAATCTCTGCTCTGGTGCCTGGGGCACCTCCTGCCCCCCCTTCCTCACTGACCTTGGTGTCTGCAGGGCTGTTTCTCTCATACATTCTCACCTCTCTCTCTGGCTGCAATTGCCTAGTTTTTCCCCCCCTTCTTATATACGTTACCCCAGAGGTGCTACCACTGTTACTGGTGGGCTCAGCCTTGGCCAGCAGTGGGTCCATCTTGGAGCCGGCTGGTATTGGCTCTGTTGGACACAGGGGAAGCTTCTAGCAGCTGCTCACAGAAGCTACCCTGCAGCACCTCCGGCTACGAAAACCATGTCATGCAAACCCAATATGGTTTGACATGTTGTCTACCACCGTCAACATTGTTCTTTAACTCCATGTGTGAGACTTCCTTGTGTCTGCTTTTATTTCTTCCTTTATGTTCCCAGTTTACAGTTGGCTTAAATCTTTAAAAGGGAATTATTTCCTTCTTTTTATCATATATGAGGTAATACTAGAGAATTTGAGATTAGACTTACTTTAAAAGATAGTTTTCAACTGAAAATAACCTTCAAAAAGAACTGTGTAATTTATGACTTGCTGTTGTAGATGCTATCTTCTAGATTGAATAGTGCTGTCTTGCTTAAAATAGAAATTATTTAAAATCTTATTTAAATATGAAAATAAACTGTATTTGTTGTCTGTATCTAATAAGGTTAACATAAGGGAAGGCTCTTTCAGTTTTCTTAGACTGCAGTTTGGCTGTCACAGACTGTGATTGTGTTTAGTAAATTTATGTTCATAAAAAGTATGCTTTTCCCCAGGACTTCTGTAAAAGTTTTAGTAATACCAATAACAGCAACAAAATCTAAGCCAGAACTTGTCAGCAAGCAAGAGGCACCCCCAGAAAAAAAAAACAGATGAAAGAAGATGAAAAAAGAATCAGTAATGCTGTCAGGATTGTTCTTACAGCTGTGTGAAAGACATCGACGCGTAGTACAGTAGGAGAGGAGCATTATTTTTTAAAGAGTTTAAGTAGAAGGTATAGAATTCAAAATACTTAATATTCTGCCAAGTTACATAAACTGTAGTCTTGTTAAACTCATCTTTGAAATACTAAGGGAGGTTGCTAAGGGGTGGGGGGATGTCAAGTGAAATGGCTGCAGTGGTATTATGCAACAGAGTTAATTTCGACCTACGCTCTGCTTCTCTGCAGAAGAAGTTGAAGAAGAGTCTGAAACTACAATTGAGCTTGATTTGACTGATAAACAGAAACATCAGTTGAAGCACAGAGAGCTCTTCCTTTCTCGCCAGTATGAGTCCCTTCCAGCAACGCATATCAGGTAAGAAAAAGTAAATATCATTTATCTGTGTTCTGTTGAAGCGGATTGCCTGCCAGTAGCCCACCTGCTTGAACACTTCAGCCTTTGACTTGCAAAGGGATGTGATTGATCACAGCTGAGTTGTGCCAGGTTGTCCCATGAACTGCTTTGGAACCATCTTCGGTTTTTCCTTCCGTTACTTCATGTTTGAGCCTTGGAACAGGCAAGAGTCTCAGAGCTCTGTCTTGCCAACTAGAACATCAGTTGATAATGTGGTATAAAGTCAGGCTGTTCCCACTTTGGAAGAGTAGGTTTTTTTCATTATTATTCTGCTGGCCGGAGGAACTTTGACCGTTTTGTTTGCTTAGGGAAACCACAGATGGGCTTGGAATGGAGACAGTGACTCAGTGGTCAGATCTGCAGTTTAGGGCTGCATACATTTAAAAATAAAATTACCCCAACTTAATTCAGTAAATGTGAAGAAGTCACGATTGAGTTTGGCAAAATGTTGCAAAAGCATTTCAAGTATTGTTTTAAATTGCCTTAATGCTAATGTAGGAAGAGGCTTGCTAAAGCTCAAAAAGGATTTGTTGATTTCTTTCTGTAAATGATGTAAGTGCTCATGTCATCTCCTATTTAGCAGTCAAGCAAATTCTTTTTGTGTTGGGGTGGGGATGATGTACCTAGAAATGGAGAAGAAAGAGCACAGTGACAGGGGGGAGTGGAGTAAGTGTAAAACAAGGACTCTTACATTGTATCCTGAAGAAATTTTCATTTTTTTGTTACATCCAGCTCCACTCAACCATTTCAGACCATAAATGACTAGAAGCTAACAACAACAAAAAAAGTGTATATGCTCCGATAGGAGAAACACTTTGTGTGTGCACATGTGTTTTCTCATTGGCAAATACGTGGCTTATCTTTCTCACTGCCAACACAAAAACTGGAAATTTTTGTATTAATTTCTGGTGCTTGATTCAGCTATTTGTTCTCTGACTTTGAGAAAGTCTTTTATCTGTCAAGTCTCAAACTATAGCATAGAGATAATAATCCTGCACAGTTTCTTTTACTTTCTTTGACATTTAGATATCGGAATAAAGTATTCTCTTTGTAGAGAGAAGATTACATAGAAGTATTGTAAATGTCTTCTTGCCTCACAACTCGGGGAGCAAAGAGGTTCTTTGGTACATACTTCACAAAGAAGGCAGTAAAACACGTGAACTCATAGTACATGCAGCACTGCACAGCAGGCCAGGGCAGAGTGATGACTTGCACCTACTTTTCAGAATGGATGAATGCTGTAGGGCTGTGCTGTCACTTGTTACTAAGACCTTTACGAGATGAGTTCTGGAACAAGCTTTATGTAGTCTAATGATGTTTTAACAATCTTAACTTCATTTTAAAAAGAATCAGGAAGGAAAATACACTGCAAAATATTCCCTGTTTAGCTTTTTAACTTACTAATGTTCAGATTCTGTGATTCTCATTAGTTTTCATAACTGTTACTAATTAGCTTGTCCTGTGAAAGAGGATAGAAATCTTGTGAAGGTGGTGCTCTTCCAACTTTCTCCCATCATTACTCCAGAATATCCAAGGATGGAGAGTCCACAGCCTCTCTAGGTGTCTGTTTCAGTGTTTGACCACCATCGTGGTGCAGATTTTTTTCCCTTGTTGAAACTTACTGTCCACTGCCTCTTGTCCTATCACTGTGCTTCTCTGAAAGGAGCTCAGCTCCCTTGTATTTATATATCTTTTCATTAGGTAACTGAAGACAGCAGTAGGATTTCTCCATTTAGTTGTCATACCTTAAGAGTGAACAAATCCAGTTTAGTATAATCTGCAGACTTGCTGAAAGTGTATTCAGTTAACTTGTTCATATTGTTAATAAAGATGTGAAACTTGGTCCCAATATCAGCATGTGGGGGGTGCCCCAAGTAACCAGCTGCTAGCTCGACCTTGTACCACTCACTACAACCTTTTCTGCCTGGTGGTCCAACTAGTTTTTTTCCAACTTTATTGTTTATTTCCTTAGTCCATATATTAACAATCTGATTAAAGGACACTATGGGGGACACTGCAGGCCTTGCTAAAGTCAGGGTAGACAACATTCACTGCTGTCACTGGTCTACCAAGCCAATCATCTCCATATAGAAAGCTAGCAGATAGTCATGCAATAGAAGTCTGAGTAGCTCCATTCTGTGGTCCTTTGCTCTCACCACCTGCAGTCTTAGCCCCTAGGTAGGAACAACTGGATTTACAGGAGAAAATAAATGGTACAATGGAATAGAGTGGGAATGGTGATAAGTTCTCTCAAGAGTTGGAGTACAAAAGCTCAGTTCTTTTGGAATGAAGAGGAGAAAGCTAAAAGAGATTTTAAAAGAATGAAGGAGGCTGAACCATCTATAGTTGCCGTTGACAGCTATGGATCTTGAACTTTTACTGACATCTTCATCCAAGAAAAGTGTTACATGACAAAAAGAAACTGAGTTTGGTTGCCTTTCTGCTTGTAATTTAAGAGAGTAAAATAATTTTACCTGGTGTGGTATGTTGTGTTTGAATTTTTAGTAATATAATTTTACTGCTTTTTGTTTCATCTTTCCTCTTTTCTTAACTTTACTCTTTTTACGTTTTTTTTTTAAACTGACTGGCAGAGAAAATGACAGCCCGTTGTGCTGCCCCCCCCCAACCCTCTGTGAGATTACTTTTATTCTAATTCACAATTACAAATACAGTGATGACCGATACATACACCTGGTGCCACTACTTTGTAGTTGAGAAGCCTTGAAGTTATTTGAGCAGGTTAGATTTCTTTGATGTGCAAAGTCTGATTCTGAAGCTCCTTGGTCTGTAATGTTGAGTTTTGAATAATGCTGATGTAATTTGTTTGCTTTTGAATTACTGAAATACAGTTTCATTCCTTATTATTATACTTTCTTTTTTGCTATATACATTATTTGTAACTCTCTTGAGATACAATTTGCTTTGTTAATAATACTGGGATTTTTTTAGACTTCATCTTGTTTCCCCTTTACATTAGGTGTCACTATGCAATTTTAGTAGCTTTAGAAAGTGGTATAAGTTTTGGCACACACACACACACACACACAGACAAAAAACCAGATTTAGAAAATAATTAGAAGTGGGTAGTGTAGTAGTAACTAAACATGGCAGTGCTGTGGTGTGGACAGTGTTCCTGCAGTGGAGTGCATATAAGGAGGTACAATTGCCTAGTTCAGCGCAGCACCATTCTGAAGTGGTGGCATGTGGTACAGTACAAGGTCATGTACTAGTTTGGGTCTCAAAGACAAGGCTTGTTACCTTAGTGTCTACTTTTCAAGTTAAAATTTAAACCATTCTGTCCCCTATCTGCTCAAATGTGTAAGGTTAGTAATACCCCTCCAGTGAATTATCTCCTTCCTTCCTAATCCCTGCATGTTACAGATGCAGTTTTGCCAGGTACTCTAATGCCTCGATGTCCTTGTAAGAGAGTTCTACTGCCAGACAGACAGACTGACTGAATACTCTCCTTCGTTCACACCGCACAGTAAATGCACCCAGAATTCATGCAGATGGCTTCTGTAAGCAATGCCAGTCCCAGAGAGAGCCTGAGTTCAGCTGAAGTGCTGTGTACTTTAACTTGGTTTTTCAGAGATTTGAGCATTGCCAAATACAGCATTTTGAAGAGGCATGAGAAGGCACAGGGGGGACGAAAACTGTTGAAAGTTGTCATAACGGTGGAATTGTTTGCCAGTAAAATTCACCCTAAAACTTAGCACATGGTGATATGGGTCCCCAGATAAAAATCTGCAAATGATTATCTTGTTGGAGAGATGTACTGGGTTAACTGGCTTGGGCTTTAAATTTATTTTTCATTCTGAAGGTTTCAGGAGTTCATAGGTGATAAACACTTTCAGATTGCTGTAAAAGATTGCCTTAACTTCTAAGATCATTTGTACTTGCTTTTAAATTTAATACTTCATATGAGTTGTGTAGAAGAATTTATTTATCCATCAGTGTTCATCTTGCCATTTCATTATCTTTGCTAATAATTGTTTTTCAGTCTTGGGGTTGTGGGGTTTTGTGCTTGTTCTTGTTACTATTATTATTTTAAGTGTTTGGAAAGCATAAACAATCCATTTTTTTTTTCTCTTGGAGACTGTTTTTTCACTGAGTACTTTTTGCTTTTCTCAGACACAATTTCAAGATGCTGAAATTCTTGCTGAGCTTGATTTCTGGGCTTAACATGGCTGTGTATTGTTACCTGTCATTATGTGCATATTTGTCATTATGGAGATTATTCCAGTTCCAATAACTGTAATAAATCTATACCCTAATCTTTAATGGGGAGTATTTATTTGATCTGACATTAGACGAACTAAGTGTTTCTTAGATTTCTTAGAGGATTATATTTATTGCTTGGCATAAGCAGCAAATTCAAGTTTTCTGTAAACCTATGGACTTAATTCAGGAAAACTTTCTGAACTCTAGTTCTGAAATCTTCATCTCTTGCTAACTTAAAAATCCTTCTCATACATACCGTTTATTTAAACAAACAAACAAACCAAAACCCAAACCCAAAACTATCTTAGATGCTTTTGGCTTGGTTTATTACTTCCATTCCCATGCAGAAGGGACTTCGTGAGCCTTTTAAAGATTGTGATTGCATAAGATCATTTTATTAAAAGCTGATTAATATCACTGAGGAGAAGGTGAATATTTGTGCAGAATGCCTGTGCATGTATGACATTAAAGGGCTTCCAAATAGTCTGATAAGGAGACGAGTTCTTTAATTTTTATCAGCGAATCTGAAGCCTTCGCATATTTTTACATGTCAGCATACAATAAAGCATACTTAAACATCTGAAGTATCAAGCTATAAGAAACTTTGTTTCCCTCAGATCTGAAATTGTTCCCTGTATTAGTTTAATCCATTTTTACTCTTTTTTTTTTTTTTTTCTCCTGTATCTTTTGACATTGTTCCGATCAGCAATGCAGTTCAGAACACAGTATCTTATTTTTTTAGAGTTTGGTGTCTTTTCAGTTTTGTTTGTTTCTTTGGTAGTTGGGTTGGTGTGGTGTTGGGGCTTGGTTTGGTTTGATTTTTTTGTTTGCTTGGTTTTTTGGGTTTTTTCGTTGTTCCCCCCTTCCCCCCCTAAATTATCTCCTAGCTCCTGGGTAGATTAAAAGTAGCTTTGGTTGGTACCGCTTTGTAGACATACCAGAAAAAGTAGCATTAAGTATGCACAATTTATAAAAACATGTAGTGCTTACAAACTGCCTGTAAGGGTGTGATACTTTTTAGTGTGTGTGTATATACATGAGATACAAATTTTAGCTAATATTCAAGAGCTTTCTTTGAGCCATATAAGCCTGATTTAGTTCCTGGCATAAATCAGACTGGATAAGGAGTGAATCTACTTTGCATAAGCATGTGCTTACCTGATGATTTGGAACATTAAGAAAGGAATTCTTCCTTTGTGGACTGAGTTTATTTAGATTAAAGGGACTTTTGAAGCATGTCTGATTTTTTTTTTTTCCTTTTTTTTCTTTTCCAGTAGAATTTGGAGAATTCTTACACAAATTAAGATGAAAAATCAGTCTAGGTCAGAATCTTGTTTTCAGATGTGGTCAATAGCCAGTACTAGCAACAGTATAAGAAAAAGTGTATTTATCGGTGGAAGGTTGTCACTTAAATGCCTGAAAATCAGTACATAGTTCCCTGTAGTGACATAATTACAAAATAGGAGTCTTTCATTGCAAAACTTGTAAGTTCAGTTGTATGGAGTGATGTGCATTGCTTCTGAGCTGGGCAACCTTGTAATATCACACCGAAAAATCATTCCTAACCAGCCTCCTGTGTTTTTGTTCAATACATGTGTGTTGCTGCTGCTGTGCTAAAAGGTTGACAATTTTTTTACTCCTTTAGCATGAATTAATCCATAGAGGAAAAATATAAATTACTTGAGTTTCCTACAGTAGTTTATAAGAAGTATATATACGGTTATGCTTATTTTGAGATAGCGAAACATGTAGTTTTACTGTGCTCAGACCAAGAAAACATTTGCCTCTCTCCATGGCACTCAATGCATTGTTCTTTCTACTCAATATTTTCTTGCAGACCCTTCTCAGCTACTGAACACAAGATTCAGTCAGTAATGTAAGACTGGAACAATATTTGTGTAAATCCAGCTTTAAGGGCTAGTGTGTTAAAGCATGTTTTAAATGTATGTATGTTCATAGATCCATACATTTACCTCTTAACATTTCATACAACTGTTAAAGTAAGATCTTCTGGTAGAGTTGTTGAATGCGGTGGCTCTTCAGCTAACAATGTAGTAGTTTAAACATATAAATGGCGTAAGTTGTTACTGAATGCAAAGTGTCCTTTAATTTTGTCTTTTGTAAATTTTTTTCACATTCGGAATGCTTTTTCGTACTTAGATTGTGACTAGACAACAGTGGTGTATAAAGTTAGAACCTTAAGAATATGTCAAAAAATTTGAACATTATCTACAAATTACTTTTAAATCCATGTAGTTGTGCATGTAGTCTCTCCAAGATACTGCCTTTAGATCTCGTCAACTTGGACTGCTGAGAATCAGCACTCCAGTTCTAATTAAGATTAAAACTCTGGATTTTTTGACTAAAAGCCACATGCAACATTAAAAGATCATACGGGCCATCCATGTGATCTATGCATATCTTTAGAAGCTGGGCATTTACTGGTTCATTTAGACGTACATAAATCAATTTGATGTGCATTCTGGTTTTAGTTTTATTTGATCAAGAGTGTGTTAATCAGGTAGTACCAAGTTTATTGATCTGTCTTTTGGCCACAGATACACAATCTTGTGCTGTTTGGGAGATTGGTATCATTTTATTGGAGACATAAATCTCAGTATTCACCTATCAGATGTTTTTTGTTTGTTTTATTGTATTTGAGATGGCTCTGTACATGGGCAGAGCCAAACTCAAGCCAGTTAAGTATGAATCAATACAATGCAATCTTCTGTCAATTCTAGATACTAATTGAATATTTTAAAAGTCAAACCCTCGTTAGGGGTCTGTTGCAGATTTAAATCGCTATGATGATGCTTTTACTTTTCTTGGTTTTAGTGTTGTGCAATAGCTTGCTCTCCAGTTGTAAATATCTTTGCAGTCTGGAGAACTTGAAATTTATAAATACTTTTTTGTATGTCTGTTGGCATCATTCTGTGCCCCTCAAACTAGGCTTAAAAGTAAAACACAGAAGCACTCTTAGTATTGGCTTCCCATAACTGGGGAATCAATTTCATATAATTAGCCAAAGCTCTTTGCACTCCACAATTCCTAGTCTGTGGTTTGGTAATCATCATTGCCATTTGGACTACTTGTGAGGGATCAAGAGTTGGCTCAAAGTGGTAGCTTGATTGGAAATCTTCAAAACACTTTCCCATTTAAGACAGTTCAGGAAAACCCTTTTTTATTTAAGGTAGCGCTCTCCTCTCCTCAATATCTGTACCTTTTCCTGTTCTTTCCCTTTATGGGAAAGGTTACTCCTGAGTTCTACTCCTGCACAAAACCTTTCTACCCCTCTTCATTATGCACCTTCTTTTTAGTTTAATGTCTGGTTTTCGTTGAAGTAACAACTGGAAGTGTTCAAAAAACGCGTGCATGTGGCGCTTCAGGACATGGTTTAGGGAACATGGTGGCGCTGGATTAATGGTTGGACTTGGTGATCTTGAAGGTCCTTTCCAACCTAGTGATTCTGTGATTCTGTGAACATATGTTAAAATCAAATCAGGTTTTCCTCATAAGCATAATATTTTCTAATATTCCCTCCTGTTATTTTGTTCTCAGACTGTGTAGCTAGTGACTCACACTTCTGTGTTCCAAATCTCTATTGAGACCAACATTTCTTGACGGAGATCTACAAGAGAGAATTGGTATATCTGTACAGAATTACCCAACATCATTCTGTCATATTCAGGAGAGTATTTAATAATGGTTTATTGAAGAATTTTGAAGGCTATGAGATCATACCTGCATGTATTATTTTCTTTCTTCAGTTTGTGCCTGAGTGACCAATGCATATCATGTTACATTGACTTGGTGGGAACTCGGAGCAGTGAGTTCTGAGAGTTCTTACACTGCGTTAATCTTACCCAGATTGCTTCTGCATTACAATAGGAAACTTAAATGGCATGATACCATACCCATGACGTTGTCTTTTCCACTCCTATGGTTTGTCCTGGTTAACAGGCACTAACAGTTTTTTTTTCTTTTGTACTTTCTTTCTGTCATTTTTGTTCGCATACCTTCTGTCCCAAGAAATCCTTATTAAAGTAAGATTTGTGTCTTGTGGGCTTACTCGACTGGTGAAAACAT
The DNA here is from genome assembly GCF_000687285.1 of Phaethon lepturus. Classification (NCBI taxonomy): domain Eukaryota; kingdom Metazoa; phylum Chordata; class Aves; order Phaethontiformes; family Phaethontidae; genus Phaethon; species Phaethon lepturus. Next base: position 62,763 of record NW_010540033.1, on the reverse strand, counting down.
GAAGAAATAGCCTGCAAGAATAGCAGAAAAGGAATTGTAGAGCTTCCCACTGGTTTAAAAGTAGAGGCTGTGCTGAAACAAACAAGGACTTCAAAAGATCAAAACAGTTGCTGTTGATTTTGATTCATTTTGGTAGCTTTAAAAGATCAATGTTTGCATAACTTTTAAAATTTTGGTACATATTTGAAACTATATTTTTGATTACTTTAAGAAAAAATAAAGGACAATTATGCAGACAGTGCGAACAAGAAGTCTGATTTTTTTAATTTATTTTTTTTCCTCAGATACTCATTAAGTGTATCTTCTGGAGAATTTGGTGTTTTGCTCTAGGTTGTTTAAGCAGGCTATGTTGAAATCTTTTTGTAACATTGTCTTGTATAATAGCCTTGGTACCACTTTTTTCATACAGCTTAAATTCTTGAGCTGGTTATCATCGTCTTGTGTCTTCATTGGAACAGGTTAGTAAGGGAAGTCTTGTCATACTTTTCTGTTCTAAATATTGATCGTTGTCATGGGCTTGTCTGAATTACGTTCCCACATGTTTTTCATTCCTCCATTGGGTCTCACTCAAACGTGGTGCACTTTTGTCTTCAGTTTTCAAGGCCTGTTAGGCCCTATCTCTGCCTACTCTCTTTGAAATCTCTCCTTAAGGACTAACGTACTAACTGACTTCTTAAGAGTGTTATTTTTCATTAGCTCCCTATTGAATTGTCCAAGACAGTCTTAGCTATGAACTGTCATTTATTTTCTGGTTCTTTTTTTTTTATTTCTTCTTTTCTTTGTTTCACAGTAAAACAAGCAAAAACAAAATCCCGCCCCCCCCCAACCAAAAAACAAACCAAAAGGAAAAATAGCTTCTCAAAACAGGGAAGGGAGAGGAAAAAAAAACGTTACGTTCGCTATCTACCATGATGACTAGTATATCTTGCCATTTCCTTACAAGCCTCATTAGCATCTCTGTGCTTTGCAGTTTCAGTTACAGATGGTTAGCATTTTGGTTTTGGGACTGTATGGCCCTGGCTTTCTGCTAGGGCTGTTACAGAAATCCTTTTCTACAAAATCATTAAGGCATTTTTTCCAAAGTAGTATTAGAGTATTTTCGTTCAAAGTGTTCGACTCATTTCTGTATCGTAACAGAAGGGCTTCATTAAAATGTGGAAGTGGGTTGGTTGTAGCCATGGAGAAATAGGTTGTTAGGCATTCCTTAGCTGATGGGTGTAAATGATCAGGAATTGTCAACCTACTGGTGCAGTCATCTGAAGGGTCTAAAAAAAGTTATAAGCAGACGAAAGCTTGTAATGAATGGGAGCAAAGGAAGGTGTCATGTGAAAATAGCTTTCACATGGTTAATGCTTTAAAGAAAGAAAAAAGTTACTAGGACAGGGGAAGCAATTGAATCCTGAGTGGTTTATATGATAGAGGCTGGTAATACCATGAGCATATATATGTATATAAGCAAGCTTTGTTGTCTCCTTTTACTGCAAGACCTTGAAATTACTTTTTATTGCTGATTTAGTTAATACCGTAACAAGTTTTGTTGGTATTGTCGTCAGCTCAATGGAAGAACTTTTTATTTAAATGTAAGTGCATCTAAGAGCAGAAAGGATTCTGAAAGGACAATTTTGTCTCATCAGAATTAAATTGTAAGTGAAGACATAAAAGCTACCTTATTTTTGTCTGCTTTTTAAATTTTATTTAAAAATTAAAATTTAAAATTTAAAAATTTTAAAAAAAATTTAAAAATTTAGATTTTATTTAAAAAGCTAACTTATTTTATTTTTACGTTGCTGAAGTATCTGAAACTCTCCCTTAACATTCATACAAGATAAATTTTGCCTAATTCTATAGGAAGTAAAAATAATTTCTATGAATACTTTCAATTTAAGAAAAAGGTCAAAACCAGATATATAACCTTAGCATCATTGAGCTGTTCTGATGCTATCTACTAGAAATTCATCCTGTTGATACCAGTTAAGTCATGAATGCTGCTTGGTGGAGGAATATAGCTTAAGTCAGAGAATCAGTCAGGTAAGTGGAAGAAGTTTTCATATCTGAATGAATATTAGAGAGCTCTTCAAGTCTTAATTTTTTTTTTCATTTCATGAAAGCTGGGTATTTCTTTGTAATTTCTACCTTAGTTTGGTTAGTTTTTGTGGTGTTTCACATAGGAGACTCCACCAGTATAAGAGCAAAACTATGGCATTTGTACTCTACCAGCCTAAATAATACTCAAAACTTTCAGAAATCCTAAGTGTCCTTGCAGAGAGTATCATTTTATCTTGGTGCGTAACTGATCTTACAATTGGTAAATGCAGTGTGTATTCTCTTTCACTTTACTTGCTCTGTAGGTAGTTATCTCCCCTTTTTTTCTCTCTGTCTAGGTTAGAATAGTCAGATTTTATCCTGTTATATTGATTCTTTATTTGATATAGCTTCGTCTGTCCCAATTATCTGAAATTGTTTAAAAATATTAATGAACAAATTTCCAAAACACTGAGGAGGATAATGTCATCCAGAGAAGATCTGGGTTTTTAGATACATGCCTTAGAGAAAAACCTCCAACTCTTGTTGTAATGTGGTTTAAAAAGGTGAGCCTCATGGTTTTTCTCTTCGGTGTGGTTCTCCTGACAAATATGGAGATTAACAGAAACTCAGGAGGTTATATATACTGCAGATTTAGTGAGCAGTTTAACCCCATTTCCTGTGATGTACAATGGTAATGAATAAGACATCAGCTGGGTATGTTTGCTTAGTGATCAGCCGTTAACAGTTGGCAGCTAATGCTTTTGGTTGAGTTTAACAGTCAACATTCACTGAAGGGAATGATGCTTTTTACAGTAACTTCTTTGGTCTTATCTTAAAATCATGGACGTCTCTGCAAACAATTACCCTTTCTGTATTTGTGTGCTGGTCTGTGCCATGGGAGAAGGGTGTTCTGGGCAGGGGTCCTATAGCCATCTGTGTAAGGCCACTGGAACCTCCGGGTAAATACCAACTAAAATGATAGAAATTGAATAAAACTTGGGTGCATGAAATACAAGGTGTTGTATATAAGGGGTATAAATATGTAATATTATAAAATGGTAGTTCAGTTGAAAATGATCGCATAAAAATGCCAGTTGCTAGCAAGATGATTCAGCACACAACATTCTTCATCCACACCTATGTGTGTTTCTTTAAAATACCGTTTGTTGAAAATAATTCTGCAGACTATTCGCAAGGAAGTCAGAGGTAGGGGAATTTGAGGCTGAAGGAATGTTTGGAGAGAAGGGGATGAGAGAAGAGGGGTGGGGGTAGTGGGGTCCAACTCCCAGTGCGTTACCTACATGCGTTATACGTGGGCAGATCTGTACCATGACTGAATAATGGGCAGCTTTCTACTGGCAACCTGCACAGAAATGTGGTAGTTAGCATTTTAATGTGGCCATAAAAGAAATGAATAGAATTCCAGGATTAATTATGAGAAATAATGCCATTCAAAAAAGAAAAATACTTTACTTTTACAGGTCGTTGGTAAAACCTGATATATTGTTTCTAGTTTTGGTTATTTGTTTTCAAATTAGGCACTGAACTTGCAGGAGGTGAGTCACTTGGAGGTGATGTTTCATTCATCCAGGCCTTTTTATTAATTGTATATGTATTTATTGTTTACCGTAGTACCTCTTGTTCCTTCACTGCTTCTCTATTTCTGAAACTGTTTCCCAGTTCTGCAGGATTGTTATGTATTTGAAGTGCTTGAGTCAGTACAGTCATTCATTTTGTTGGTTTGATGTTAATTTTGATATCTTAAAAGTATGGCAAAATGCATTTTACTATATTTTTAATGTAAAAGTTTATAAAGTTTGTGTAGATAATTTTCTTGCAAAAAACTTTTTGACTTAATGAAAAATTGAACTTTTAATTTTTCCTTATGTTTGTGTAGGGGAAAATGCAGTGTTGCACTTCTGAATGAGACAGAGTCTGTGCTGTCGTATCTGGAGAAAGAGGTAATATGTGACTTCTATTTGGGTAAATATTGGGATGGCTTTATGTTTTTTTTTGTGGCAGTATTTTTGATAAATGGGCAAATAATACTTTGAAAGTCTCTTCTTGAATGGTAAGCTATAAAAATTGTGTTGTTAAAAGTGTTATTGGATAAGTACTTAATAGACATTCTTAAATGATGGTTTTATTATGAATGTTGTTGTATTTAGAAAATAATTAATTTGAAGTAATTCATATGGTATGTTACAAAAGAAAAATATACAGACTTTTTCCTCTAGTGGATACTTAAGGGAGAATTCATATGGCGTCTTCCCCCACCGCCCTTTAGTTTTTTTTTTTCTCCTAGAGGGTGTTCTAGAAAGAAGAATCTTCTGTAGTCAAGGGGCAGAGAGAGCAAGAGAGGCTCCTGTAGAGGGCAATTTAGCATAGGAGTTTAATTTTAAGGGCTCTGAATTACTGTATGGAAAGTGTTTCTTCACCTTTCATTTTCTGTGGAAGGAACTAGAGGGGAAGAAAACTCCCCAAGAATTCAAAATAACCCCAAGAATTTAAAAATAACCGTATTTTTCTTTGGAGCATATTAATATAACATTAGGCAGACTGTTTTTTTAGCTGAAATTAGCATGTGTTTATTTTTAAATTTCTACACCAAAACCATTGATAATGATCGGTAAAAACGTTCCTGAAAACAGGCCTTATTCTGTACTTCAGGTGACTGTACCAGATCTGCCAATACTATTTTTGTTTAAGCCCTCTTCAGACACTTGACCATGTTTTATGCTTTTTGAGACTGATTTATAGTGCAAAATGGTATAGTAGAGGTATTTAGAAGAGGAAACGTGTTACATTCCCAAAGCAGCTAACATGAATTTTTTTCAAATCCATTGATATATTTTTGTGTATGAATCTTTTCATTATTGCCCTGTTCTGAAATAACTCCTAGCAATGAGAGAAGCTTCAATTAGCCATTTAAAAGTACTCATGAAACATCTGCATTATTTAAAGTAAGGATCAGCGTACCAAACCTGTGCTCTGTAAAAGTGTGTGAGGGGGGTTACTTCAATAATTTCCAAGTGGAATGTGATACAGTTTTACAAACTTAATTTTAAAAATCATTATGCTGTTGCAAACATGTGTTCTTTTTTAGGATACTTTTTTTTATTCATTGGTATATGATCCATCACTGAAAACACTTTTAGCAGACAAGGGAGAAATCAGAGTGGGTCCCAGATATCAAGCAGATGTGCCAGACATGCTTGGAGAAGGTAAATATATGATCTTTGATTAATAAAAAAAGAAAAAATCCTCATCATGCATTATTACTTATGCTGACTTTCTGAACTAAACTAATAAGCATAGAGGGAGGAAGTAAAATAGTAGGTCTTAGAAAATTGATGAATACCAGTAGATACAGGAAAGAAAGAAAGAAAGAAAGAAAGGATACTTGAATAGCTGTTGAAAAGACATTGTCTCTTTCAAAGTTGTACATAACACAATTTGGGTATTCAATATTTGTTTATTTATTTCTACCTTCCAGTTAGTGCTTTGATTTAGGCCTCATGGAAGGATGTTGAGGGCCAACCCATTTTGTAGAATAATAGCATGGTAACAAAATAAGTGAAAAATGTATTGTATTGTTTCTCTCCCTTTTAAAACAGGCCTGTATAGAGAATGTGTGTCTTCGTGTCATCTTATTTTAAAATACTGGCTTCTATCAAAGCATCTTGTCTGTTTTGTAGCATGATTGAAACAAATGTTACAAGCCTTGGCATATCTCTAAAATCACTGGTATTTTTTTAATTGAATTGAATTGAATTTATTTATAATCTAGCACAATTACCTTTTGCTACATAGGAACTTTATTCTTTTAAACTAAATTTCAAGTATTTATTCAGTATTTATTTAGTGTTTGGATGTTATTTAAGATGTGTGAGCAGCTGTGTCTTGTTATATTTGCAATTGTATTTACTTAGCAAATTCTAAAATGATCTGGTTTTGTCAGTGAAATGTGCACTCTACATTGAGTGTTAACAAAAGAAAAAGTTTCCTGAGAAGTATCTGGACATAGATACTATTTTCAAGAATCTTGGTATTTATTCCTTAATCAGAAAAGATTTATGTGGCAGGGATATCACTTGAACTAAATTAAAGGAGTTCTGAATGCCCCAAATATACATATTTGTAGTCTTAAATGGTGTGGTTTCCATTAATCATGGGCTTTTTTTTTCTGCTATGCTTTTTCTTTAGTACAAAACAAGTACTGTTTCTACAAAGCTTATTTACTAAACTGTATAAAACAAGAATGAATTTATTTCTGACAAGTGGCAGATTATTTTATGATGGATGCTGTTTAGTATCTCACCTGCATTATTACTCTGACTCTTCTTTTAATAACCAGAAATAAACTATAGGAAGTCTCCAGATTTGTTTATAAGGCATACAGGCTTGTTTGGGAACAAGTTTATGACTAGAATATGATATACTGCTATTCTCACTGTAAAATGCGGCTATCAGGGGGAAACAAATAATTAATGTAGACATTCATATGCTCAAGGGGAAAGCTTCCCAGAGGACTAAAAGAAAATGACTGTCTCAATGTGTGTATCAAGTAGCCAGGAAGTATTGATGTGCTTCTGAAGTAGCTGGTTGAATTACTGGGTTTTCAGATGAGCCGGGGTTGT